>NC_140811.1:8550000-8557500 GCF_050613455.1 Vespa mandarinia | reverse complement strand
CATTTTCTTTGACAGAACCATATCGAGGAAGAGACATTTTTTTCTTTGACTCTAAATAAAATAACGATTGCTTCGTTAACATTTCTTTTCTGAAACATAAGAAAAAAATTAATGGGTAAATAGATCGTTAATATTTTCATTTGAATAATAAATCGATAGATATTTTAAACTGAATTCTTTGAAGTTCAACATCGAAGAAATTGAATTTATGAGGAAGAGAAGGTTATGTGATTTTAAACCACGAATTTCTCTCTCTTTCTCTTTCTCTCTCCCTTTCTCTCTCTCTTTCTCTCTCTCTCTCCCTCTCTCTCTCTCTCTCTTTCTCTCTCTCCCTCTCTCTGTTTCTACCGATTCAGCGCTTTCCATTGTCATCGTTCGAGGACAATGATACATTGAATTTATGAGCTTGAGTTTTCCTTAAAGGTAACTATCGAAGGATAGTCTTGCGAATATCAATCGCAAACACGATGCTTTACAACCGAAAGTTCGTTCATGTAATTATTTATCGAAGGTTGTTGATTAAATCATCTACTAGAGTTTAATGATCGAATGGGCGATATCCAAAATTATCGTCGATCCCATTTCCTGTAATTTAAAGTTAAACTAAATTTAATAGTCAATTATTTAATAGTTAATTAAATATGACAATTATATATATATATATATATATATATATATATATATACATATATAATAAAAATTTGAGAAAATTTATTTTGCTTTTGCTTTATTCATCGATTCTAAATTGTATGAATCTAACAGTAGTTTCATATTTTCTTTTAATTTCAAAGACTTCAATTTGACTTTGCTTTAACTGTCTATTTTAAATCTTATGGATCTGGTGATGGTACATATCATTTTTTACGTTTTATAGATTTCGATTTATCTTTGCATTACTCGTCGATTCTAAGTTGTATGGATCTGGTGATATTACATATTTTTTCTACATTTTAAAAACTTTCAATTCTTAATCATATGAATTTGACAATGTTACGTATTTTTTCTAAATTTTAGAGATTTCGAATAATTTTTACTTCATTCATTGACTCTAAATCATGAATTTGACAAAGCTACATATATATATTTTTTAATTTAGAAAGCATTAATTCGCTTTTACTAATCTATTCTTAAATCCTATAAATCTGACTGTGCCAAATTTTTTTTTCATTTCAGAAATTTCAATTTATCTTTGTCTTATTCATCGATTTTAAATCGTGAATAGCCATGTTATATTATTTTTCCTTGAAAATGTTATTTTGTATATAATGTTTTTCATGTTATATCATTTACATTTCAGAGCATTCGACTAACCATTCCTTCTCTTTATCGATAAATTATACTTTTGCCATCCAACATCGAATGACGCAAAAAATCTAATGAAGAGGAAGAAAAAGACAGGAATAAGAAAAGAAAAGAAAAAAAAGAAAAGAAAAGAAAAGAAAGGAAACAAGGGAGAAGAAAAGAAAGGAAAAGAAGAACGGAAAGCAACGTGTCGATGTGGAAGAGCAGCCGATCGTAGCAGAGTAACTTGATAGGATGATTTCCGGAAACCGACTCCGGACCACGCCTTACGGGAATCGTCAGAACGTGACTGGTATGAGAGTCGAGTTTGGTCAGTCATGATATTCATGGCCTGAGACCACTTCGGGGCCACCACAGCGACTCGATACCCCGCGAGTTATTTGATCCGACGACAGGAGATTTGAATATTTTAGAAAAGGAGATTCATGTATATTTTATTCTCTTCGCGCGTAGGCACGCGCACGCGCCATATCGTGAGAGAAAGAGAGAAAGAGAGAAGAAGAGAGAGAGAGAAAGAGAGAGAAAGAGAGAGAAAGAGAGAGAGAGAAAGAGAGAGAGAGAGAGAGAGAAAGAGAGAAAGAGAGAGAGAGAGAGAGAGAGAAAGAAAGAGCATAGAATGGAACCGGACGAAAGGGAGAAACTCCTGTCAAAGAATCATCGCGTACCGAATAGATTTCCATGATTTCGAGCGTCGTTTCGTCACATGGGAGATCTCCGAAAAATTTCCTAGTTATCTTTCTATCTTTCTCGTACGATTGTTTGAGAAAAACATGAGAACATTATTTTCTGTTTTCAGAACAGATTTTTCTGTTTTCTTCTTTGTCTTGAAATTTATTTTTCTTACGCGTATGTCTATTCATGATCGACATAATTGATACTAAAATAAAATAAATGATTTTTGATCTAATGTTCTTATTTTCTTATATTTATTACATTTTATCTATATCAAAATGTATATGATACCTATACTATATTAGATATTGTTACGAGTCGGTTTAGAGGAATTCGGAGTAAACTCGGAACTAAAAGGCCGTTTTTAGATATTCAGAAATTTTGACATATAATTACGGGTTGTCGTCTGTCTTTTAAGGGAACTCGGTCTGAAAGGATGTGATTCGCGAACGTTACAAAATATTTGAATATTTTATTAAGAGAGTTAATCTGTTAAGTTGTTAAATTGTAAATAATTTGTTATTCTTTTCGGTTATTATCTTTTCGGTTATATATATCTTTTTCATTTAAACGCATGGTTGCGCGTAGCAAAATATATAGTAAAATATAATAGCATAATTGCATGTTATACTAATTACAATTTATGCTTATAAAAAACATGGAAAACATCAATACAGTGGATCGGAAATAATTAATTTTGTGATCAAATGCAAATTTGTTAAATTACATGGCATTGTGATTTATCGTATCAGAAAGCTAAAAGAAGAATAAAAAAATAAAAAATAAAAAAAAAGAATTGAAAAAGATGAACATATTTGAGAAAGAAAGATCCTCTTGGATTGCATCGTAAAATCGCGAAACCACTGCACGGTAGTATTTTCGATGCATCACGTTTGTATCCTAATATAAAAACCGCGTTCGTTCGGTTGAATTGAAAAACGAAGCTCACCCATATGGTGTAACTGCATTGTCGTTGGGTGCACGCGTGTCTGCACGCTTTCATGCTGCGAAGAACGGATTTCGTGATCTTGGTTCATCTTGCAATAGTATTGGCAACAGCAGGTGTCTAATTCCTTTCGCGGTTTATTTTTCATTGACAAGCGGTGATCCAGTGATTACAGCGAGTAACAGATTTCTTCGTGAAATCATTAAGCATATGTTTACCCCCCGTCCTCGAAAGAGAAAGAAAATATGAGGATTAGGAAGAAAGAGAGGAAGGAAGGAAGGAAGGAAGGAAGGAAGGAAGGAAAGAAGGAAGGAAGTTAAATAAAGTTAAAGAAGGCCGCCAAAGGATTTCCGAGACACATGGTGGCCCACTAAAGTCAGGTTCCATCGTTAAAAAAACCGCAACACCGATTCCGCACTGCAACTGCTGCTGCTGTTGCTCTTCGCAATTTTTCCTACTACTTTTATTCTCTTGGCTTTCGTCAAGATGATGACCAGCACGCGATCACGATCAACCTATTCGCCTTCTCTTCATATTTTTCTTTCTTCTAGACTCGTCGATTATATACACGGTGACTATGAAAAATATCGAAAAGGGATAAGTTTATTCTGATAATCATTTTATCGTAAATAACAGACATTATACAATATTTTGTTTAATAATTTTGTAGAATTAGAACTGTCAGCGAGTAAAGAATTAAAAAGAAATGATTAAGAAGAGATTATAGCTGAATAAATAGTGTTAAAACTTTTTATGAGTACCGTATGCATAACGAAAAAGGTTTGGTTTCATTAGGATCGCTTATTTGCACGGGACAAACCTTCGGAGATTCACAAAGGCGATCCGTTAAAAAGCGAATCGAATTTGGCAAACGTTAATATCATGCTCGCGAGACGGCAGATGAGGGACAAGTGATTTTCGCTAGTCGTCGACTCTTTTTTGATGATAATGCAGGATACTATGTTTCTTTTCGTAAAGACTCAACGTCACGCGATTTCTGGTCCGCTTTAGAAAACGAAGTTTTTCATTCTTTTAAAAATATGCGAAACGAACGACTATTCCTTTCTTTTTCTTTTTTTATTTTTTAACAAATTTTTTATTTGGTTATGCATCCTATTACATAGTTGCGAAAATTAGCACAAGTACAAATGTTTTGATGATTGAACGAAAGGATGAATTTGAGAAAATTATTTTATTGTAAAAGATGCGTTTTGTTTTGTTATTGTTGCGACTTGAATTGTTTTTTGCCTATTCGTGCATTCAAAAACGTGGCGACGTTATGAATGCCGAGATTGTGTTCACGAATATCGGCTAAAAAAAAAAGATAAAATAAAAAACCTATCACGAATCGTACAATTTATTTAACTACGTTCGGCTTCGTGATCCTTTATTGAAAGAGAATTTGAAATTCATATTGTGAAACGTTCGGCGCTCAAAGTAAACCGGCGCTCAAAATATTGATAAATTTGTTTTCTTCAAAGATCTCACACATATCATATCAAGTGTTTTCATTGATGATTTCGTAGGCGTTTAAAACGTCTCTACTTTTTTCATTTTTTTTCATTTTCTCTTTTTTTTTTAAGGAAAAAAGGTTCTTTTGTCATCACGGTGTAACTTTCACTAACATCAATTGAAGATAAACAGGACGCATAAAGTGAATAACCATCGAAGAATCGCTTAGCAACGAGCATGATCGACGGATTCGATGTATGTATATAGAATTATAGGAAACGTGATTTTATGAGGAATGACTAACTGATGAGACTAATTTCGAAGAAACAAAGAACCGAGGACGACGATTATCATCGCAACCATTTTCACCGTAATAATTGTTCACCTTGGACTTTCCCGACATCGAGATTCCCTTCGATTTACTTTAGCAACTTCGTCGAAGTGAATTATCAGCAGTTTAAGAATGCGGATACCTTTCGACTAATTTTCAAATTTCTATATCTACGAAATGTTAGAAATATCAACGATTACTTTTTCGATTCCTTTACTTTCTACACGTATACACAGTGAAACAAAAAAAAAAACATCATGACTTTTGGAACTTAATAATCAACTTGTGAAACAATATAAAAAAGAATATCAAGATCTTTTGAGCTTACTTAGCACGAAAAATGTACGTAGGTAAGTAGATATTTATCGAGTAAGCTTGGTTAAAACCAATTTTGTTAGATAATCTCGCCAACTTTTCCATAATTAGCCGGAACATTCTGCGAAAGCACGAGGCAACGATAGTCGTCGTCCGGTTTCGGGAAAGAGAAAATAAGGAGGAAAGGTAAAAAGGTAAGAGAAGTAATGATCGGACACGTAACGAAGGGTTGGAAGAGAAGAGGGGAAAGAAGGAAAGAAGAAAGGAAAGGAAAGGGTTGGCAAAGGGCCAAGATTCGCGATCGACGTTAGTCTCGCGCGAGGTCGCGAGCGCGACTTAATGCTCCACGAACTAACAGGAATCAAACAAGGATGTAATTAGGAACATTAGCGTGGCGGTTAGCGGTTGGTGGCCGGCGCAATGGGGTGGCTGCCTACATAAATATACATTCGAATATACGAATACGTTCGAATACGTAGCGAGCTTACATAATAGCTATATATATGTATATATATATATATATATATATGTATGTATGTATGTAGATATATACATATACACATATATATGGAGAATCAAATGCGCTAGAACGTGCGTCGCCTCGTCTTCTATGAACACGTTTTCATATCGATGCTTATGTGTTTATGTGTTAATGTATGTATGTAGATATGTGTGCGGGCGTATGTATATGTGTGTGTGTGTTAGCTCCAATATCGGGGAGTCACGCGAAATCAAACCGCCGTAACTATGAAAGCATACCACACTACTACACATCGAGCCACCTGCTTCGGTAATAATAACAATAACGCACGACTGAAATGTTATTAATTTTAATGTTACGATTGAATGAGCAAGACTCACCAATACGATGAAGTTCTACCTTTTTGTGTATTTTGTTGTTTTTTTATATACCCCTCTATTCCTTTCTGTTTATTTCTTTATACATAGGTAACTTTTTTCTTTTCTCCTTCGACACTCTTCAACGCGGTATAATTGAACGATTGTCAAAACCAATTACAACGAGCTCGAAACAAGATTTTCGTACACTATATGGAGAGAACTCGATTATCGATCGTTTTTACGACTCCTTCAAGGCCAAGGATTTCCATTGAAATGATAGGACGATCGTAAGCTTCGGATCTCTGTACTCCAAACAACATTGTTAACAATATAGTGTTTCTTTCTTATTATGTTTATATAATAAATGTTTTAATGTCTTTGTCAAATAATAGAATATTTCAATAGTAACTCGAAAATGTTTGTAAAAATTTTGGAAAGAAACGTAATTGATAGATATACGAGGGCAATTTGAAAAATTTATGGCTATTTTTTCTAAATATATAAATTTCATTCTTAAAGTAAAATTAGTTTAAAATAAATTAAGTTTAAAATAAATTTTAAAATAATGGCTCTAATATATACATGTATTGTTTTTTTTACTTTGTGATCCATTAATTTTGTGATTCATTATTCAAAAATAAATCGAAGTTACAGTATAAAATATTAATATTAAAATCGATCTGATTGAGAATAAATCTTTATATAAAAAAAAATCTTATTTTTCAATTTTGTTTTATTTTTTCAAGACTTTTCTTACAATTATTGAGCTACTCTGTATATATAAATATATGTATATACATATATAAAATTCAAAAGCGAAAGAGATACTAGCGAGAAGACAAAGAGCAAATTGATGTCTTCCTGACACAGCTAGGAGACTAACGGTATCGGTGTTAATGATCGAAAGCAATCGACCTTTGGATAAGGCGTGTTACGAGTATCGCAATTTCTGCGACGAGTGGAGAAGGCCAAGAAAGGAGAAAATAATAGATTTTTATATCAACGATAACCGCGAAATGATGATCGTTATTAACGTAACGTCGATCGTTTCATAGATCGAAAACTACCGAAGCGTTCCGGTTAGATATATCGTTGGAAATGATAGGGCAATCGAAAACGAAGATGAAAGAGCTGCTCCAGAGTTCGATCGACGTCACGATTGCACCGTCGAAGAGTAAGGGACGCGTGGGAGGGTTTTAAAGGTATCTCATACGTATAAGCATACACACATATACATGCGCGTGCGCACGTACGCACGTACGCACACACGAAAGGGGAAAACAATACGACTCATTTCTAAACGACTTATACTTGCTCAGAGAAGAATAACAATTCGATTTTTTTTCTTCTTGAACGAAATGAGGAAGCGGAGAAGGAGAGAGAGGGAGAGAAAGAGAAAAAAATGAAAACGAAGAAAAAAATCGCGTAATGCGTTTGCTTAGTCATGCGCAGCGCTATTAAGTCGCAACAGTGAAAGGAAAACATAATTCTTCGCTGTCGTAACGATCGAAAGGACGAAAGCGCGAGTTTGACGAGAATTTTTCGTTCATTTTATTCTCCTTCTCTTTTCTACGTTTCCAGCATCGGCTCATAGAAATTCGATAGATTTAAGTTAACTATGGGAGAAAAAGAAGGGTGAGAA
>NC_140811.1:8525000-8545000 GCF_050613455.1 Vespa mandarinia | reverse complement strand
AGTAAATATATATGTGTATATATATATATATATTTTTTTTTTTTTTTTTTGATCAAAGATTGGAGTGAACTCGCGAGAACACATGCATATGTCTCCCTATATACGTGTATAATATAATTTCGCCTGAAATCAAAAGGCTGCGGATCGCTACGCTCGCTCGCCTCGTAATAATTGACTCGGCAATGCGTATAAACCGCAGCATGGCGGACGGACGGATAATTAAGTAACAATTAGGCTTCAAGTGGGCGAACGCGCCGTTTTCAAGTGGAGAGAAGGGGTGGGAAGGGACGAAGAGGGGAGGGGAGAGGGCAGCGCGCGATTGCTTACGGCCAATGGCACGTACGTACGTGTATGTTTCTATGCGTGTACGTAACCTTCGTCCTCGACGAAGAAAAAAATTATCCGATATTTTGATTCTATTCATTTTTATAAATGTAATATAGATCTTTGAGAAAATAAATTCTCAATGTATTTTCTAAATAATAAAATCTAAATTAATTTCTTCATATTTTTGTTCTTCGTTTATCAGCGATGTCGCACTGTTCTTGTCTCTCCTTTTCTCCTTAGTCATTGCTCCTATAGCCGTTCGGCCGCGAAAACACGGGACCGCACGGCGTAACCGCAACTTCCTCCTCGCGTACGGCCGTTCCACCGGTCTAATGCCTCTCATTGGTGCTCCACCGATGCGTGATCGATACGCGGCAATAATTATAGCACGAGAAAAAATAACTTTGTCCGTCACGTCCCTCATATATAACCCTTTCTTTCCTCACCGCTTACCTTTTCTTCGATTTTCAACGATATTTTTCTAACCGTCTGTTGTGTCGTAGTCTTTTGAAAAACAAAGAAATTATTTGAAAACTATGTCGGATCTATACGTGACAATAATTATAGTTCGAGGATAACTGACTTTAAATGTCATGTGTTTTATATATATATATGTATATATATATATATGTATATATATATATATGTATATATATATATATATATATATATATATATATCCTTCTCCTACCCTATCCTCTTCTTTAACGTTACATTTCGATTTTCAACGACGTACTTTTAACCATCTGTTGTATTGTAGTGTTATGGAAAATAAAGAATTTCTTTGGAAACGACGCATAATCGATGAATAACAATAATTATAATACGAAAATAACTAACTTTAACTATCGCGTCTCTTCTATATATACACTTTTCTACTTTTTTTCGTTTTACTCTCTTCTGTGCTGTCACACTTCGATTTTCAATGACTTTGCTTTTAACTGTCTGTTATATTATAAGTATGTTGGAAAAAAGAAGAAATTATTTAGAAATGATGAGCGATCGATACGTGACAATAATTATAGTAAAAGGAAAAAATAACATTAACTGTTGTGTCCGTTCTATGTGTGTCCTTCCCTCATATAATACTTTTTACTGATTCTCAACATTTATTTTAATTTAATCATTTTATTATATCGTATTGTTTATATCCATTGAAAACAAAGAAATTATTTAGAAATGATACGCGATCGATAAGTGACAATAATTAGCACGAATAAAACTAACATCATCGGTGTCGCGTTCCTTATATACACATGCGCTCTTTCTTTCATTCTATTCTCTTCTTTAACAGACTAATTTTCAATGACGTTCTTTTAACCTTGTTCGGTCATAGTATGTTAGAAAATATGAAATAATTATTTACATTCTATTGAGACAAGATAAATATCTTTTCTTATATTTAATAACTAAAAAATAATTCACGTTCATCGATCAATCGATCGTATAATCGAATTTCCGTTAGAGAATACAAACGAATATTCTCTCTCTCTCTCTCTCTCTCTCTCTCTTTCCCTCCTCCCTTTCCCTTCACGACTTTCCAATCATTTTCTAGGAATACGAGCGGTCGGAACGATAATCGACATTAATGAACATGCTCTGTCATTCACGACAGTGAAAATGACTGCGGCCGGTGCGAGAGTTTCCGGCTCACCGGCGAACTTCCGCGGGAGAACAATGAAAGCGCTTAACGCACCGGCGAAAGTCGTTAGTCAGTATTATATTCCGTGTCGAGGTATGCATCGTCGACGTGGCGACGATGAAGTGCACTAATCTAATTTTCTGGACATCGATTAACGTGCCGGAATGAAAATGGCCTCTTGCATACCCTCTCTCTCCCCTCTTCTTCTCCTCTTTACCAACTCTATACGTTTTTTCACCATCCTGCAAAGAAGTCAGAGGGACACCTTCTTTTACCTTATGCCATCGTTCTCGGCCGTACGAACCATCTGTTATGAGTGATGTTTTTTTCTTTCTCTCTCTCTCTCTCTCTCTCTCTCTTTCTGCCTCTTTTTCTCTTTAACGAACGGGAGCATCATCCACTTTTCACGTCGACTCGTATTCCTTGTTGAAAAGAGGACCGACTGCGGTGTTTTTCGATTCTACGGGGATACTTCCAGCGTTTTAACGTTATTTTCCTTTCTTTTATTTTTTTTATATTTTAGGTACTATCATTTCTTTCTCCTATCTCTCTCTCTCTCTATATATATATATATATATATATATATATATATATGTATATATATATATTTGTGAGCTATATATATATATATATAACTCACAAATAGAGAACAAATAACGATGGAATGCAAGATGAAATGAATTGTGAAAAGAAATTGGCGCTACCGTGGAGCCCACCGAAAGAGCCACTATGAAATAACTTTTTTCCCTTTATCTTCTATATAGATTCGTTATCTTCCTTCTATTCCTTTGAAAACTATGATGGATCGTAGGTGTGTTGTCAATGATGGCCATCCAACAATCACGGAATCCGCAGGTCAAACTACGTCAAAAGCGCCTCGGGGCTTTTCTTTTTATTTTGCTTAAAGGTGAACGGGACAAAAAAAACAATGTCTCCGAAAATTGGACGAAATTAGTGAAAATCCTCGTAGTATAGTTATATAAGGGCCTGTCGGTGCCTTCTCTATGGATCCAATTATACCCGGCTCCATTCACGTGGATCTCCTTGAGTGGGAGAGAGAGAGTGAGAGGGAGAGAGAGAGAGATAGATAGATAGAGAAAGAGAGAGAGAGAGAGAGAGAGAGAGAAAGAGAGAGAGAGAGACAGAGATAGAGAAAGAGAGAGAGAGAGAGAGAGAGAGATAGAGAAAGAGAGAGAGAGAGAGAGCGCGCAAAGCCTAAGGGTATAACGTTCAGAAATCTCTTTTTAATGGGCATCGCGAACAAGTCGGTCCACCAATTCTTCTTTTCCTTCCTCGAAATCTTTCAGCTGCTACGTCATATCCGGCACGATTTAATAGGAAATAGAAATGCTATATAAGAGAAGGATAAAAAATCTTTCTCCGATAAATGAATAGATAGATAGGTAGCTATAGATAACAATTGAGATAATGTTTCAAGCGATGTTTAGACTAAGTCTTTCTCTTTCTTTCTCTCTCTCTCTCTTTCTCTTTCTCTTTCTCTCTCTTTCTCTCTTTCTTTCTCTCTCTCTTTCTTTCTCTCTCTTTCTTGACATTCTACCTTTCACGATCGTTTTCACGTTTATCGTCCAAATGATTAGTTATATCGAGAGACGAATTTGAAAACATAAGTTACTTTATGCGATCATTACATGGTCGAAACTTTTCGAAATGAACTCTCACGTAGTTACTTATTACCTGTACTGACAAAGTATAAATGAAAGAAGAGAAAAGTTTCGGTGGCGAAACGATACATTTAAAAAGCGATTTGCGGTTAAGGTGCCCCCTGTTATTTTGGTCGATAAATTAACAGGCCGCTGTCAGAGCCACATCGGCTATTACCGCGGATTTCCGCGCGAGCCGTACTTTACCAATTTTCTCGATTACCAGCATGAAAAGTCTCTTAAACGAGTGACTTCGTTGTATCAGGTAAACTCCTGAAAGGTTTTGCTTTCTACCCAAAAATTACCACGAACATCGACCGCTTAAGCCTCGAAAAAACTTTCCTTCTTTCCTCCTTTTTCTCTGTTGTTCTTCTAAAAAGGATTCGAAAAGAACAGTAATTTAAGTGACGAAATGAACTACCTGTAGCTGTCTTAAAAATTTCACCGCCTATCAATTGCAAGTAACAGGTGTGGTGCAGGTGTTTGTCAGTTCGCCGTTCTTTCTAAACGCGTGATATTAAAAAATCATGTCTAAATGTATCTCTCAGTGAAGATTAAATGAACTCTTTCCTTACCTATGGTCTCTATATCAGAAATTATTATCAAATGAGTAAGTTGTATATATGCGTTCGGAGAACGTTGTCGAAAGCGAGATAAAAATAAATGAATTATGTTGGTATACTTTGAAAGGAATTAACTGTGCAACAATTACGGGCCAACAAATCCGTGCTGTGGTCTCCAGCGAGCGTTAATGAACGTCACCGGAAGTGTTGCTGTCGAGTAGAGGAGAAGGAGAAGGGGGAGGAAGGGAGAGGGATCTACCCTACCCCACCGCAGCTTCCGGTTTGCTTGGGGCTCACCGCGAAGGGGACAGAATGCAGCAGTGGTGCACCGCGATAAAATCACCTAATTGTTTCACTAAGCGTATGTGAATGTCCAACACGTATGCGTCCACGCACGCAGAGTCCTTTCGTGTACGATGCAAGCTGCTGTTTCCTCTACCCTTTCTCCCCCTCTTTTTATCTTTTATTTTTTTCTATCCTTTTCGAGTTTTTAACGACAAACTAAAAAAAATAAACCAGAATAAACAAATACGAGCAATTCTATGGAATATTATTGACGGGAAATTACGTTCCCATTCAATGTTATCTAGATTCTATTGGAGACATATGAAACTTGAAAATAAAAATAGAAAAAGAACGAGAAAGAGGAAAAAGGGAGAGGGAGATGTATTCTTGTACCATACAAAAAAAAGAAAGATAACAGGTGCAAATGAAGTCGAGGCAGCTCTTGGAATTCAACTCGTGCGCGATATAACGAGTGCGCAAAGAGTATTAAATCGAATGGGACTCGGAGATTACCGCTCTCTTCTTCTAGAGTTTACGCTTCTTTATATTAAATTATCTTGATCCCTGGTGCATTCAGTGCATCGTAATTACAGTGCAACGCGAACGAACTCGAACTGCCACCCCTCCCGTCTCCTATTTAGTAGGTATCTCCGGTAATAAAACGTAATATTTTTAATCGCTAAGATATTATTCCTTTTGTTGTAAACATGCCCGTCTTTTCTTGCAGGAAGGAAAGAACATAAATTGTAACTATGATGATTGTCTTTGCGAAACGTTACGTATGAACTTACTTCGAAAGAAAAAGAAAAAGATAAAGACGTAAAAGTCTAGAAGGTTTACTAATATAATTAGAAGTTGTAGCACCTTCGTGAAGACGATAAGACTTGGTCATTATTTCCGTGTTTAGATAACCGTCTGGTCGAACAGGACCTGTCCGAGCCCATCCTCATCCTCGTCCTTGTTGTCTGGAGAGTAGACAGCACACCCACTGCCAAAGCAGCTGACTTTTTTAAGACTACGACGAAAAATCACGATGTTTGATGCGAATCATGCAGAATCAAATATTTTTCATTCTGAAATACAAAAACGAATAAGATACTGATAAACGATGTGAAAAAGTGTTAAGAAAAAATTCTATTAAATTTGTTTCTTCCCAAATATCATCCTTATATACGCTATATATATACGCTATATATATATATATATGTGTGTGTGTGTGTGTGTGTGTAGCATATACGAATGTATATATATACGTTCCTAAATCATATACTCCCAGCTGATGACTCCAAAACATTGAAACCTTAGTAATCACAAACGCTCGTTTCGCCCTACGTCCCTTTCGCGATCATTTTCTTTTTTAGTATATTTCTTTTTACTTACTGTTACTTTCCTTTTATTTCGTTGGTCGTTCTTGAGTGATACACGCCGTTCATCGAACGAGTTCTTCCTATAGAGAATATATAGAAGCGGCGCGGATCATTATAAAAATTAAACGACGTTCATACGATTGATCATTGAAATTATATATCATTCGTGTAGCATTCTTCGTGTTCTCTCTTCGCAGAGACATTCCACGTCGTCGTCGACGTAAAAGGGGAGAAGAGAGAAAAAGAGAAAGAGAGAAAAAGAGAAAGAGAGAAAAAGAGAAAGAGAGAAAGAAAGATGCAACGTTATCCGTTCGTAATTTCACACAGCTCCTATATAGGTATATAAGTACATACGAATTCACCTAATGCAGAAAAGGATGGAAGATAGTTCAGACGCATCTTCGAAGCACCGGAGCCTTAATAAGTCGTTTTCGAGAGATAATCCGCAGCGGGTGTGTCATTTCATTTCTTATAATTTCGTATCGTTCCATGCCGCATGGTTTTCTCTCTATCTATCTCTTTCTCTCTCTCCTTCTCTCTTCTACATGTACGTGTAGATACTGCAAGCGTAGGGAGAGCACGTATACGTTCAGATGTGTGTGTACCTTTCATCACGATCCACCTTTTGTCTTCTTCTTTTTTTTCATCTTAAGTGTGAGAGAAATAGATAGATAGATAGATAGTAGAAAGAAAGAGAGAGAGAGAGAGAGAGAGAGAGAGAGAGAGAGAGAGAGAGAGACAAAGAAACAGAAAATATGCTTTGTCTCTCTTTTTTATTTTCTTTTCAGCTACCCCCTCGGTGCTTAAGATTACACTCATTCAGAGATTTCAGTCGGTTCTTTCAGTCGTCCTTTCCCTCCCCTTTTCCTCGCCCTTTCTCCTCACTTCATTGACCAAAAGATTTCTTCTCAACATAGTAGCTTATACTTACGTAGGAACATGTGTATGCATATATACATATACACACATACATATACCTTTGTCTTTTTCTATACCTCTCATAAGGATCGAAACTACTACATGTGCCCCCAGGGAGCCGTTCATTCAAGACGTAGGAACGCGTAGAACTTCATCTCGAAATCGACCAAGAGAATAAAAAAAAAAAACATCTTCAAGAGGATCGCACGTTCTTACCGGTCCTACTCGTTATCCCAATTCGAATCGCGGCTTTCTCTATCTATTCGATCGGCACGTATTTCATATTACGTGCTCAAGTAAGGTATATAAAAATTTACTTGATCGAAGAATGAAAATCGATCAAGATATCGTTAAGACAATTTCCACTTTCATAAGTGTGAGAAATTGATAGAACGGTCGATTTGCTTAATTTAATCCTGATAATTAAATGCATATGTCATGTGATATGAAAGTCGGGCAAAAGATTTATGGAGAAACTAATGATAAAAAAGAGATTGCGATTCTTAACCAACGAAAGAGAAGGAGAGAGAGAGAGAGAGAGAAAATGATGTAGGTAGGGTGTTGTTGGAGAAGTCGAGCGAGCTGTCTTTCTATGAGGTAAGGGATGATTCCGGTTGAACGACGAGAGTGAGAGGGGAGGCGATTCAAATTAAATGCCGCTGAAACAAAAAATGAGTAGGTAATGACAGTACCGGGGCTTAGCACACACACATACACAGAGAGTGGCGGTAGGTATCTCGGAGAACGTTAAGAAAGAGAAAGAAAGAAAGAGAGAAAGAAAGAGAAGAGAAGAAAGAAGGGGGACCGTGTGATTACCCATCGACCAATAGCCGTGCTCAAAGCGGCCATCATGGTCCAGCCGTAGACGTGCAATCACGCGGTTCTCCAGCATCTCCTGAGAAAGAGACGGGATGATCTTAGACTCCTACAGGTATCTCTCGATTCTCGAAACGTGAGTTCGAAGAGTTATGTACGTTTGATAATGACTATTAAAGAAATCAAAGTAGACCCTTCATAGAAATTTTCTTGATAAGAAACAAGCAAAATAGAGAAATTCGATTTCGATGTTTGAATTATTTTTTTCTCTTTTTTTTTCGGTTTATATGACCGACTCGTTTCTTTCTTGCGGAGCAACGAAAACATTACTTAAGTAGGTACATACACAGACGTTGGAAATTCTCGTTAAGTTAATTAGGAAAGAACCTTCGAGGATATCGCAGACTGGCGTCAATTTGTTTGGAAAACGCAGGGCACCGTAAAAAATAACGACGTTTTGTTAAGCCGCGACAGGATCGTAGAAAAGTAAAACCGGCTAATAAGCGCTTTCACGTGCGAGCGGTAGTCTTAGGCATCGTGTACGTATCTACGTTCACCTGCTATGTTCTATGCCCTTAGTACTTACGTACATATGTACGTAATGTAACTACCTTATCTGAGTATTATCGTTCGGCTACGTAGCGAACTTCATAAAGCTAATTACGAAGGCCTCTTAGCGGTTCTCAACTATAAAATGAAAGCCGACTAAACTATTGAAAGAGGAAGACGGTTAGCTCGTAAAACTTTGCGAACCAAACTAGTATCAAGATGAAGAGAAATAGAAGGAGAAGGAGAAGAAGGAGAAGCAGAAGAAGGAGAAGGAGAAGAAGGAGAAGAGGGAATAAGCAATTTTACGATACTAATAGAAACGCACAAGTTGCTCTTTTCGATAATTATCCAACAAGATTCAAAGGACAATATAAAGAGAAGATAGGAAACAGCTGAGAGAGTTTAGGCGAACGCGTTTTTCTTTTAACGATAACATTTAAGACGGAATATAATTGCATCCTGTCTTTAAAAGCTCGACCACACGAGGAATAAAAGAGGAAGAAAAAGAAGAATAAAAATATAGACAAACGTAAACGATCGTTCCGTTGTCATATTTTTCGTCGTCACATACTGTAATCTCACGAGTGTGCTCTCGAAAGGAGAATTACGTGAACTGACGAGGACGAACTCTAGTACTACCTACATACGCTTTTCCTATCTATGACGGATCGCCTCGAAGATTTCACCCGGAGGCTCGTGTGAAACACGCGGATAATGACGAGTAGAAGAGAGGCATCATCGTATGCGGAATAGCCGGCGCTTAATAACTCGTTAATTATCGTTTTAGGAAATCCGCGAGCATGCACAAAGAAAGAGAGAAAGAGAAAGATGCGGAATAGCCTATCTATGTATGTATACATAGAATATACAAGTGTACGAACCTCAAGTCGTCTTCGTCCAATTACTTTACGTAACTCCAGCACGTTCATTTCTCCGTTGGTCGCGGTAATTGGTTTAATTGCGTTTCACAAAGGAGAAAAAAGAGGTGCTTCGATGTTGTAGGTGTCGACCGAAGGGAAACGCTCGTTCTGGAAAAAGAAAGAGAAAGAAAGAAAGAGAGAGGAAGATGATTTTCTCGACAACGACGAGGTTCGACGGAACCTTTTTGAAACGTTAGATGTTAAAAAAAGACAAGAAATTATCCCGTTTGCAATTAAGAATCGTTTTTTATAACGACTCTTGGTCTCTCGATCTTTTTTTCTCTTCTTCACTCTTTCTCTTTCTCTTTCTCTCTCTCTTTTTTTTTTCTATTTCTATTTCTTTCGCTCTTTACTCTTTGCTCGTCGAATACACGCGACGACCTCCATTGAGCGGTTAATATTTCGCCATGTTTTTTTTATTTTCCCATACCGTCGACGGTAGAACGCACCTCACGACTTCCTGTGAGATTGTTATCGGTTATCATTACGGTAGTTTTAGGTTATCATTATGGGCGGTCCTATTGGCTAGACCGATGAAATTTTCGTTCTGTTCTGTTATATAAATTGTGTTCGCGAATCAGAACACAAGAAATTTATCCATAATCTTAACTTTTAAATCGTTTTTTATATCTAAATATACACTATTAGGAAAGATCGAAGCTGCGTGATTTTTCGTAACGACGTAGTCATTCTGATATTAAAAATTATCAGGAAACTTTCGAAACTTTTGCTTTTTTTAGAATATTTGTGTAATACCATAAATTTCTATAATTCGGGCTCACGAAGTTGGAATTTCTCACGGTAAAACTGAGGACGTCGATTAGCGATACAGTGCAAATTCAAGAGGCCAATAAATCACGGTCAAACACTAGTACTTTTTCGTCACACCCACTGTACGCGCTCTAGCTGCCGGCATTAAGTCGCCTTTGAACGACGTATAACGCTTTTAACAAGGAGATCGCGTGACAAGATCATCTATTCTGGCCTTCTTCCTTGGGATTACGAAGTTGCCAACTTGAAAAATATCTTTTTGTTTACGAGTTTTCGATACTTTACATTCAACTCATTTTGTTATATATATTATATATATTTTATTATATATATAATAATAAATGAGAAGGGATTATTTATTTTAATATAGATATAAATCTTTAGTTTTAATTGAATTAAATTAAATTAAAATTTTATTTTAATTAGTAAATTAATAAAGATTATATTATTATTCCAATAACTCATACAAAGTCAATAAAGAGAAAAAAAGAAAGAAAGATAGACAAGAAAACGGACAGAGTAAGAGAGAAATAGAGAGATACAAGAAGAACGGAAGTTGGATGACGTTTCGCTTCGTCGTGGACAATGGCGCGACGGAAAGGAAATAATTCGCGAGGGACTTAGCCCGTGGCACTATTTAGACTTTGGACTTGCACGTTTCTTCGTTGTTACTGCGTTTGGTACCTTTGCTTCTGGTAGAAGCATTGTCTTGACAACTTAGCGGTTATTTTACACGCTGTTGGCTCGGTAAGCTAGCCACGAGTTTACTGCTATTTCTATGCTAATGAGTCGTTCCAAGAAGACGTAGGAGTTCGTTTGGTGGACAACTAAGGGAAGAAGGTATACGTGCACACAGGCGCATGCGAGGCAGGGAGAGTGATAAGAAGAGTATAGAGAGAGAGAGAGAGAGAGAGAGAGAGAGGAGAGAGAGAGGGAGAGAAGAAGGAGGTAGGTTGAAGAAGAAACTCCTAGAGGAGTCAGTTTCCTCAGTTTCAAATGGCTCGAGTTAATACCAAAACTTCGCTTCTACTTACTGGTCGCGAGCTAAATTCACAGCAAAACGAGCACTTGCGAAATACATGCACGTAACAGCGTATCATGGCTTTTCAAGAAGAGAAATAGAGAGAGAGAGAGAGAGAGAAACCAGGTTTCTCAGCAATTAGTTATCAGTGAAGAAGTTCAAGCAGGTATCTACAAACATAGCTGAATTCAATTCGGATCGGTTCTAAGCAGCAGCTTCGTTCCACGTTGATTTAAGGAGAATATCAAGGAAAAGAGGATGAGAGGAAAGTACTGTGCATTTATCTTCAACAGCAACATTCACGCGCGCACACTTATTCCCTGGCATTGACTTGCACGACCTCGAGCATTGCAAGTCGATCTGTATCGTAAGTGGTTTCGAAAAGAATTCCGAACGCCACCGGCTCCCAATATCGGTATACAACATGCAAATTGCTGTCTTCGATTCAGACAAGAAGGGAAGAATATCTTAAACTTTTCCGATTGGCAGCTACTGATATCACGAATGCAATCTGCGGTCGTTCGTTGGTCTCACGTAGGTACTTCGAGTAAGTAAATCGTACAAAAGTGAGACGAAAGATGTAAACAGAAATGGTAAAACGTCGAAAAGTAGTTATAGAGAGTACACAAATGTTAAAAAAATTTTATATATATATATAGATTGACATAATGAAGTAAAAAACAAATAACCGAATTGTAAAATTATAAAGGAAAATGATTAAAAAAATCGGAATTTTATTATGTATTGGTATAATTTTCTTAATGTTAATGTTAAAGTTAATTTTTTAAGTGGAAGATTTTCTGATTCTTTGATAAAGCCACCTTGATATAATTGATAAAAAAAAAAATAAATAAAATAAAGAGCATTTTCGAATTTACGAAGAAATGTCAAAAATGATGGTTTAGTAAAAGTGTTCTGAAGTTGGACAATCCCCTATTTCTCGCATATTAAGTTTGTCTGATAAAAATATCTTGTTTTGTTTTTTTATATAAAACAGATCTCGTTTATGCAATAAAATTGTATATTTGAACACAGATTTATTTTAATTTATTTAAATAGGTTTATTTTAAAACAAAAATACTTAGGAAATTGTGTATATATAAATTTCAAAACTTTGTTAGTTTCGTTTGCAAATGCTGCAAGTTTATTTATCTCTCTTTCCGTATTTTTTATTGAGTAAACGTACTAAAGTTCTTTTAGAAACTTTAAACGTTTCAGTATTTTTCTTCCATCCCTTTTTTCTTTTTTGTTTTCATTGTTTCTATCGCCCTTGCTATCGATTCATGAGACCATGATTTTTCATTTCTCTTATAGTTTACTATCGTCTATAATCTAAAAATTTACGGAAATAGTTTAATTCCATTAAAATATTCGATGAAAAATGTTTTGATTATTAGAACACGTGGGATCTGGTTTCGAGAAAGAGAATTGTTTTAGAAACATATCATTTTTTATTAGTATCTTTAAGAAACAATTAAAAGAAGAAACGTATAGGATTTTACTTCTACTCTATTTTCACAAAAATTAAAAATTAAAAAAGAATAATTACTAATTTAAAAATTAAGTCATATCGAAGAAAAGACATGTTGAAACAATTTTTGAAAATCACAAAAATAGAAATCAATGCGTAACTTACTAATGCTCGATAACAAATGATTTCATAGTTTCATAGTATTATTCTGAAATAATTGTCCGACTTATTAATAGTTTGCAGAATTTATATAACAAAATAAGTCGGTGATCTCATACAAATAGAAAGGTTTCGACTTTGATAATTTTCCTCTATTCTTAATAAAAGTTGTCATGAAAAAATCTGTTATAATATCACTTAATTAATTTAATAAATTATTTTACAACCTATATACACAAATTACATAACTACACGACTAAAGGGAAGACATCTAAGAATATAATGAAAACTAGAGCTTTGAATTACCTAAACCTATTACCTGCCTACATTACAGAACGAGAAGAAACAAGAGTAGGGGTGGAACCACCGAAAGGTGGATGAAAAAAATGGCAGATACGTCATCGAGATAAGGCGAACGGCTACGCACGGTGACCGGGAGGCATGAAAATAAAGAGAGGAACGAAAAATGTAGCCACGCTACGAGTCGCAAAGCGATTAAGTCCATTATACAGTTTTATCAGCATGAGAAAGATCTAATAGCGGTAACGTAAAGACCCCCTTCTCTCTCTCTCTCTCTTTTTCTCTCCTTCTCCCGTTTCCTCTTTACCAGACTAATTCTCACCCCTCGGAAACGACCCTCCACCGAGCACCCGCGTAATACTAAGGCGTAAACGGACCCCCTCGATGTGTCATATGCGCCACTTGTATTCGCGTGTTTTTTTCCCCACTATTTTTCTGATGCCTCTTTTAACTCGTATATGTAAAAACTCTTAGGAACCGTCGAAGATAAAACTCTTTTGCGTGTTTTCGATCATTCAAATATTAAGTTGATCTATAATCAGGTAAGTATTTTAAGTAAAAAATTTATTACAATGATACATTACTTATTCAGAAATCAGTCATAATAATATATAATAGTTCAAGTTTATTCGAAGACCATTGAAAGACTTAAATGGCAAAAATGAAAAAAAACATTTTTTTTCCTAGAGAATAAGAATTAAGTTATCTCTGTCGAGAGAATATTTTGTTAAAGAAAATAATTTAATGGGCGAGCTTTAAGAAATCTACGAAACCTTTCCTATCTTTAAGCATCAATCATATATCCATTTATTTAAGTAAATTCATTTAAATGGATGAAAAAAAACACGAGCAAGGTGTGCAAGCGTGACTCGTACGGTACACATATAAACGCACGAACACACATATAACGCTTACACTTTGTAACGAGAATTTGCTCGTTACACTCCGAACGATTAAAACACCTGCAGGAAATCACGACCCCCTACCCCCCTTTCCACCCTTGACTCTCCCTTGAATGCAAATATTATCTTAATTGCTATAGAAAACTAGCACCGTTACGTAGAAATGCTTTTTCTTTCCTTTCACGCGTTAGCTCTATCTAACGAGTACGGGTATAAAGCAGACGGAGGGAGTTGGAAAATAGCTTAACCCCAACCCCCAAGAACAAGGCTACAATTTGGTAAAATGCTTTCATGATGACTCGTAAAAGTTTTTTTTAGTTTCCTACTATGAATCGATATTAAATTTATCGAGAAGGGATTTCCTTCGAGGGTGTCCAAATCGTTAAAGGAAGGAAACGTTCTTAATCACTCGTTTGTCACTTTTTAACTACTACTGATTTAATTCCACTCAATTCATTTAGAATCATATTTTTTTACTCGATTATTATTATGATTATTATTATTATTATTATTATTATTATAATTATTATTATTAATATTTCTTTTTCTTTTTCTATATTTTATGTATTTCATTCGTCTTGGATATATTCTTACTCAAACACTTCTCAATTTACCTAATATCCTGCTACTCATTATAATCCATTCGATAGGTAATAAGTTTAACTAATAAGATTTTCTAAACACACGTAGATATATAAAACGTAATTACATTAGTTGCAGAATAACTCAACGTTCTTGTAATTCATGCGAGCAGAAAAGTAACGAATACCTTTCGAAATCGGTGATGATGAATCGGCGATTTAGCAAGGCACTCGCTTTAGGTAACGTCCGCTTCTCTCGCTTCTCGCGTACTCGCGTTTATTAAGCGGCTCCTTTATGTTTGACTTAATTAACTTCCCGTGTGCGCTTCTTCCCTCCGTGAAAAGTCGAATATCTTACGTGAATCCCTCCATAACGAGCATAAAAGTAAAGGATATTAACAAATCGTATTTATGCTTGAGGCATTGGAATCATTTCTATTTGATCAAGATCTATCATAAAGCCAATTAAATTCGATCTAATCGATCTTTCCAATTCTTTTTCTTTTTTCTTCTTTTTTCTTCTTTTTTCTTCTTTTTTCTCTTTCGAACACGTACTAAGAAATTTCTAAGCTAACATCTCAAGCTTAACGAGCGCTTAATGTAACAACGAAACGTTATGAGATCGAATCGAGTTGCTAAGCGGACTAAAACGTGTACTTATGTATTTACACTTATATATATTCTGTATGTATATACATATCTATCTATATAACATGTAAGTTCACTGCGACGAAAGTGGATAATAAAATGGAAAAGTGAACGGATGGAAGAGAATGATGATAAAAAAGAAAAAGAGAATAAAAAAGAGAGAGAGAGAGAGAGAGAGAGAGAGAGATAAAGAAGAAGCGCATCTTTGCGTTGCACCATGATGCGCATGCGAACGTCTTCCGACTTATGGAAGTTTAGCCGTTAACTTAACCGGCGTTTACCTTAATCTAAGATCAGAGCCCCGGACTGCGGGCCGTGCACTGTGCGCTATAATGTATGACCGTATGAATATGCATTGGACACGGTATGAGGTCCGTACCTACCTACCTACTACACGAGCAAGGCCCACATACATACAAGCGTACTTATTATTCGCGCGTGTACACCTCGTTCAACATGTTTGCTCACGCTCATTTTACCGGTACACACGACGAATCGCACAGGATAGCTTCTTGTATGCGTGTAACTATACTATTACTGTGTATATGTGTGTGATTATGTGTTGGTCTATCTCCATCTTTCTGTGTACATTCTCTTTCCTTTCCTTTCTCTCTTTCTATTTCTCTTTCTCTTTCTATTCTTATGTACAAACACATAGATAAATACATACTTACAAGATATGATACTATTTTTCTTTATGTATGTGTACACCTACTAAAAGTCACATTTTTGGAAACCACTCGTGAGTATCAAGAAAGGTATCCTTTGTGTAGGTGTAATTTGTTCGTTCACGGCTACGTAAGTATACACATTTATACACGTACCTATAGCTTACATACAAACCGATAGAGGCAGCCACGACGAAAGAGGTGAGTCGAAGGTGGATCCTTATCTTCAGAAATTTTACGAGCGTTTTAAGGGATCGTTAATTCCACGACTTTTATCGTATGTCGACCTCTACTGTACACTTTCCTTTCGTTTTGTAGCAGCTGCCAGGCAACAGCACGCTTCCAACTAAATTTTTTACGTCTTTTCGCGATAAGTTACCTGGTGTAACGAATGATTTCGTTAATGATTTCATGGATATAATGCGAACGAAGGGTACTATGAAATTTTATGGAATGTTGAATTAATTTAATGGTTAATGATCGTTATTTTGATAATCGATGATAATAACAATAAATAAGAGAAGAAAAAGGAAACGAACATTTTCCATTGCAATTTGAAAATAGTATTTGAAAATAGAAGCCATCGAAAAAACGTGTTTAAGTATAAACCTTTCTCATACCATTCGTTGTAATATGATTACAAGATCAGTCTTTGACGTAGATACATACAAAACACAGGATTTCGATACGTAGTTTCGAATGGATTTCGAATGGTATTCGATACACGACTCTGGTCATTCCATTGCAACATTTGTAAAGGATACCAAAGAAAACAGGTAGGTTTTTGTCATTTTATCTGCAACCCTCTAAATCCCAGGAAGCCAGCCAAAATAAAAGGGTAGATGAAAACAATGCTATTATCTTGAATTACTCGTCTTGACACTGGTCACACGTTATTAAATATCTTTAATGTTAAAAACTGTTACGTTGTTATGATCTTGTAGATATTTTGTAAAATAATTCCTATTAAGAAAAAAAAAAAAGAAATAAAATAAAAAATAAAAAAGATAGAATGAAACAAAGGAAAAAAAGACAAGAGAAAAAGGAAAGAATATCTATAAATATTTCTTTTGAAAAAAAGTCCATTTATTTTTTCTCTCACCTTTCTTTTTTCTTTCTTTCTCTTTACAAGGGTATCATCGTAGAAGAAGTAGCTTCTACGATTCATGAGGCTTAATTGGCAACTCGATAAGAGGCAGTTTTAACGCTTTTAACTTTTCACTTCGACTCGGCCGGCGCCGTCCTAGCGAGAGGGAGGTTCGCGCGACTTCTCATGTATATTTAAACGAGAAATATCCTGGGGGCTGATGCGTTTCTTCTACGTATATTAACACCACGCATTCATATTAATATATTTGAGTCGCGTCTCATGCTGAGAGAAACAACCCCGTTGGTACGAGAAAAAGAGAGAAAGAGAGAGAGAGAGAGAGAAAGAGAGAAAGAGAAAGAGAGAGATAGAGAGAGAGAGAAAGAGAAAGAAAGAGAGAGAAAGAGAAAGAGAGAAAGAAGTAAACGAAGAGAGAAGGTGGCGTTCGCTACTTGCTAAAAGTGTAAACGGAAGTGGAAGCGAAGTGCCGAGGCTTTTTCTCTGCTGGAAGTTAATTGGCGAGTGATAAGCGCGCTCTTTAACGCCATTAACTTTTCATTTCGTCGCCTTCGAGTCGCGACACTCACGGCTAACTCTCTCATGTTTTATTCAATAATTCGCTTACTGTAAGCTCTTGCGAACACACGAATACATACAGGTATTAGTTCTATACATACAATATATAATATATATATATATATGTATATATATATGTATATATATATATGTATATATATATATACATATAAATGTTTAAATGTATACTCTATGTATGTGTGTACAACGATCGTACGAGTATTTCTTACCTTCGAGAAAGGATAGCAACTGTTATGATATGCGAGACGCGAGAATAGTGTAAGGGAATCTTATCCTCGTATTTCGTTCAGAGTTAACGATTAGAATACTGTGTTACGCATGCGTGCTCATATCGCTGAGACTCGTTTAATCTTTCCCTTTTCCAATTTGCGAACGCGGGAATACTCCTACATATTATATAGATATACCAATAGTATATATATATATATATATATATATATATATAAATGTTTAAACAACATAGATATATATATATATATATATATATATTGTTTAAGTTCATACATTCGTCTATGGTGACATTAATTTATTGATGATGTTGATTGATTAATTTATCTATTATGAATGGATTATATACATACATATGTATCTATGTATTTAAAACATTAGATGGTCATCAAGGTCTTCAATACCGGATGTACCATATGGGCCACATCGTAGCCGGCAGGTACGGATCAAAGAGATGGCCACCCCATTTAATGAAATGATGTCACCAGGCACCCTTCCTAATTTCGATGATTCTTTCATTCCTCTCAACTCCAGCGTAACTAATTCGATTTAAAAGTGGTCTTACTCACTGCCAATGCTCGTTGCATTTTCAAACGCGTCGTCGTTAACGTCGTAAATTCGTAACGGAAAGAGACATCGTTACTAACAAAACGAATAAAAAGATCGTACGCGGAGATTCGATCGATAAGAGACAATCGGTATCACACTCGCGTCGCTTTTTTACTTCTCGCAAAATCGTTTCTACGATCGGGCGATTGTTCAACGATCGACGAAAGGCATGAAAACCACATCGTAAAAAGTGTTCCTCGACGGGAGTGGCCTCTGTCTCTCTCTCTTTCTCTCTTTTCCTTCGATGGTCTCATGAATTCGTAAATTCGCCGGGTAACTCCGAGCTAGGCTAACACCCTTCCCTCGATCTCCCACCCTTTTCTTCTCTGGCTCTCGATGGCTCTCTTCAACCCCCTTCCAGGTGGTCCCTAGCCTCTCACTCTCTCTTTCTTTCTCTCTCTCTTTTTCTCTTCTCCTCCCGTTTGGACTACTCGGTAACCCATCTCGAAGAGAAGCTGCCGAAGAAGTGGGAGAAATTCGCGTCGAGCAGCTCCCACCCCTCGTCCCGTGGTCCCAGCCACCTCCCCTCATTCCCCCCTTTCACTCAATCTCTCCCCACTCTTCTCTTTCGTTCTCCGGACGCACGAGGAGAGCGCCGTTGCCTCCTCAATACCTTCCCCCTTTTCCTCCCTACTATAATGAAAGATATTAACTACAATTTTATATCGAATTACCGCTGAAACACATTTCAAATTACTTGGGCGTAGCCGCGGCACGTAGAAGAGGCGCCGAGGTTGCTCTGACGCCGATTCGCTGGCTACTTAACGTCGTGCCATTCGATTGGTCGATAAGAATTTGTGGTGGGGTGAAGTCAGGGCGTGCCAGAGACTCGATATGGCCGCCCAGGAACGAGTGGAGGCGCCTCGAAGACTTAGTCCGGACAGACCAGTCGAGGCAACTCGATGTATACGTACGCCTCGTGATTCGATATCGTTCGTTGTTATTCTTCTTCTTCTTCTTTGTATCTTCTTCTTCCTCTTCTTCTTAACTAAATTTTTTTTCCTCCTTTTCGTAATCATAATCGATATCACACTCTATAAACCAATATAAAGATAATTATTATAGATACACACACACACACACACACACATATATATATATATATATATATACATATATATGAAGATATATTTATGTATGCTAGTGATTCGAATGTGATTAATATGGGACAAGACTTTTTTCGTGTGTATATGTGAATAAAATAGAGGACATCGTTTGATAATAATGAACCTATGATAATCGTGCCAGTTCGATGACCGGTGAATGTGCTTCGAAAAATAACAATCGACGATATAAAAATGTAAAAGATCCGCTCGAGAAAGTGATTGCGTCTTCGAAACGATCGAAATCTGAAGATTGGAACTTGATTAGTGTTCTTTCTAACAGTGTTAAAAAGTGAGCCTCAAGTGAGTCGAACTTGATATTGCAAAAAAACGATCGTAGAAAAGATTGGAGAATCTGATCGAAGCTTATCGAATCATGGAATCGAGAGAAGCTTAATCGTCGAATTGTTAAACAAGTGAGAGGAGATAGCGAGTTTGGTCTATCTTATCGCGAGATTCGTTTCTTACATAAAAATCATAATTAATAATTGCGCGGGTAAGGAAAAGGAGAAGGAAAAGGAAAGCGGAAATGGCCGGCGGGCGTGCAACTCCGTGCGGCAATTATGTTAAGTGGGCAATTAGCAATTAAGCAAGAAGCCGAGCCGAGCGGCCCCTTAATTGCATTCGAGACGAAGGTGGTGGTCAAGCCGCCGGAGGTGGAGCGATCGAGCTGACGTACGGGAGGAAGTGCAAGGTATAACGAGGAGTTATTTGATAACTTTCCTCGTTGATGCGGTGTCAATGTAAATGATCTATCGACCGTCAACTTTATTTATCTTTTATAGAAAGATTCGATGGATTCATTTT
>NC_140811.1:8515000-8520000 GCF_050613455.1 Vespa mandarinia | reverse complement strand
CAAGAACAACAACGTCTACAACGATGACTACTTGGAGGCCACTTGGCTAGTCGCTAACACGAGTTTCGCGTGACTGTCTCAAGCTTGGTATTAAAAGAACCGATTTTTTTTGTAATCCGAAGGAGATTTTCTTTCTTTCTCTCATGTAGAAGTCAACTATCGATTCGGAGAGATATACGATTTTCGATTTGTAAACTGTTGTATGTATCAATGATACAAAATCATTGAATAATTCGAGATAACAATCGTTTCGAAATCGATTATCTTACAACGATCAAATAGAACTGTCTTTCGAGTTAATGAATTTTCAAATGAAAAGAAAAAGAATAAGAAAAGGAGGAACGAAAAATTTCCTTAGTTGTTAAACGATGACTCGTCGAAATCACGATCCAATTCCTTCGAGGAGAAAAGGAAACGAGGCGAGTCGGTGACAGTGACTGAGTTCTACACATCGATGACTTACAATTAGAGTGGGCGAAAAGCTATCCACGAGTTCTTTTTCCCTTCAAACACCGTTATTGTTGTATCTTTGTGTTATATGTAATCCCCTTCCATCCTCTCTCTCTTTTTCTCTTTCTCTCTCTTTCTTTCTCCGCCTTTTTCTTTTTCATTGTCATTCTTTCTATTCTAGCGTCAGACGGTGAGCGTAACTTTTTTCTCACACTCGAATCAAAGCATACCTCTTACCTAAGCGACGAAAAGTCGATTACCATAACCCTTTTTTATCAGCCCTCGTGTTTTGATTTAACGAAGCTCGAAAAAGAGATTCCAACACATACATACCTACATATATATATATATATATATATATATATATATATATATATATATACAAATACTCACAATGGTGTTTATTAGAATGTGGACATGGTGTATTCATGATAAACGGAAAAATAATAGACGCTTAGGTCGACGTATTATCTCTTGATAGACAACATATAAACCAACGATAGTCGAAGTCATTGTCAGTCGTCGTGCATTTCCATTCACCGCCTACATGGAATGCACCCGTGAAATTCGAGAAACGCGAGCTGTCTCTCTCTCTCTCTCTCTCTCTCTCTCTCTCTCTCTCTTTCTCTCTCTCTCTTTCTCTTTCTTTCTCTTTTGTGCACTCCATGAAACCTTAAGCTCGCATAATTCGATCTGACAGTAACTCCTGATTGCATTTTTCCCTATAATGTTTCCGAGGCAGCGACAGATCATTGAACAGTACGACACACGACACCTAACGAGTCCTTATTCTCAACACGTTAGAACGTATGAAATCCTCGAAGTATTATCATGAAAGAGAACGAACGAGTATTTCCTAATCTGTGTTCGTAATCGTATCGTTCGTAGAGTTGCTTTTCGATTGATAAACCAAGAATTATTTCAACGAATCAAATAAATTTCTATGGATATTGTAATTATTTAAAATAATTCTAAGATCCTTTTCATAATTAAAAAATGATTAGTCATATTATATCTCGAAGAAATAGTAGCTATTTAATGGCTTTGTGTTACATGTAAATACATTTTATTATCCATTATATTTCGATGTTAATACTGATTGTAAACCATTTAAATTGTTAGAGGAAAATAGTATGACGAATACTATAATGAACGATTTCAATTATAATTTCAAAATAATTTTGCAAAATACTCCTTTTTTTCGATGATTGTAATGATATCCTGTTTCACTCCCTTGATAATGCATATAATGTCAGTTATAAAGTATTATAAAAAGCAATATGATGTAATAGGAAGAAAATAGATAAGCATTTAGAGAGCCTATCGAATTAGAAGTACTTGTAACCAGCAGGCAAATATATAGCTACTTATCGTGTAGATCACTGATTCGACCCCATAGTTTGTTTTTTGAAGCTCTCCCGTTGCAAGTTCGAATCTCCCACCTATCCTATCTCTCTTTTTCTCTTTCTCTCTCTCTCTCCCTCTCTCTCTCACTCTCTCTAGCAGTCTGCAAATAGAGTGGGCAGGCAATAAAACGTGGCCCCATAACATTATCCCCGGTGTTTTCTCCCCCAAAGGTGGCGACTGTAACACAATACAGAAGAGGGGTCAGATTGTATGGCGCGCGCCGACAGCCACCGCCCCTGCATAGAACGGACCGAGGAGTGGGTGCGTATGGAAGTAGTCGAGCTAAGAGCGGAGACCACGAGTATGATAGGAGGCCAAGTACAAACAAATTTTGATCTTCCATCACTATCGAATTTGCTAAAGAATTTCAATGAATTTTCTATCGTTTATATAAAAATTCGACCTATAAATATTGTTAAAAAATTTAGTTAAAAGCGATAATCATGATCTCTTTATAAATCTATGTGAAGAAAAATTCCTTTTTTCTTCAATTTTCAATCAATTATTTCGAGATGTTCCATCAATTTCAAGAATTTCCATCAACCTTATTATATTCGTTTGGCTTTGAAATTTACAAAATCTGACGTGTAAACATAATTAAAAAAGTCTAATTAAGAGAGAAAATCCTGTTTACCGAAATTTTATTTAAAGACAATTTCTTATTTTTTTTCTGATAGATATTATATAAAAAATAAATTTCAATCTTTTATGTTTATCGAATTCGCCAAAAGATTTCCATCAATCTTCTTACATTCATTTAGCTTCAATATCAACAAAATCTGATCTATAAAAATTATCAAAAAATCTAGTTAAGATAAAGAATTATATATACTTAAACATTTTTGTGAATAAAATTTATTTTCTTTTGTCATACGATATTGTTTAAAAAAAGAAATCGTATATGCAGGAATCATGCTCAATACGCAAACATGTTAGGCAGACTACTAGTATCAATATTATTATTGTTATTATTACTACTATTTACTATTTCTACTACTATTATTATTAATATTACGTACTATTTCTACTATTAATACTAATACCAGTATTGATATTACCTACTATTTCCACTACTAATACTACTCTTACTATTACCATTATCTACTATTTCTATTACTACTACTATTATTAATACCTACTACTATTACTATTTCTATTACTACTACTATTATTAATACATACTACTACTACTACTATTTCTATTACTACTACTATTATTAATACCTACTACTATTACTATTTCTATTACTACTACTATTATTAATACATACTACTACTACTACTATTTCTATTACTACTACTATTATTAATACCTACTACTATTACTATTTCTATTACTACTACTATTATTAATACATACTACTACTACTACTATTTCTATTACTACTACTATTATTAATACCCACTATTACTACTATTATTGCTACTACTACTACTACTATTATTCCTACTACTACTACTGCTGCTACTACTACTACTACTACTATTATTGCTACTACTACTACTATTACTACTACTACTATTATTGCTACTACTACTATTACTACTACTATTATTGCTACTACTACTACTATTACTACTACTGCTATTATTGCTACTACTACTATTACTATTACTACTATTACTATTACTACTACTATTACTATTATTACTACTACTATTGGTACTTTTATTATTACTAGTACCACTACTATTACACTATTACTGTTGCTGTTGCTGTTACTTCTGCTACTACTATAATTTACCCTTCTCGCGGATTCGTAACGAAATATAGTGATAAGCAAATAAAATCGCGCGCACAATGGAGAGACTCCGGTCCTCTTTCTCTGCTTTCACCGTCGCCACCGGCAGCATCGTCGCTACGCGAACACCCTCTTTTACCATCCTCTCCTTTCTCGATTCTTTCCCCTTTTCACCCGCAATACTATCTCCGACGGCCATAAAGTGCAAAAGCAACGCTTTGCGAAAGTTTTATTATTTCCATTTTTACGATCCGTTCGGCTAACTCACCGCTTCGACCTCGTATTACACACATGCATCCACGCACACATACATAAATACGTACGTTGATCTTATACTAACGATGCGTAGATACTAACTCTCGGAAATATACGAAAGCTCGTTATAGGTACGTGATACAGAAAAGTTTCGCCATCGTTCAAACGAGAAGGACCTCGAAATCGACATCGTATCGCTCGTAATCCGGCATAAACGAGGATCATCTAACGCTAATCGCATCGATGAGTTTCTACTATTTGAAATGCTACCCATAAAATGAACAAGCAAGAGAGTTGAATAGCTATGTGAATTTACATAAGTGTTGTCGAAGCGATTCGATGTATTCGTGGTTAACGAATAAACGACGTGATTGAGTATCGTTAAAAACAAGCTGATCACTCACGTTTACAATTTGATTAGAATTTATATGCCGACTTTATATCCATTATATATATCTTCCATCTTTTTCTTTCTTTTTTACGTTGTTTATATCGAATTGGGTAATAAGTTGTGTTGGAATTTTTTCTATTTTATATTTAAATAAATACAGCATTAGTAGGAATATTTATTATCAGAAACATTACTTATAAACATACATTACAAATAAACACAAACATTACTTATTAACCAATCTGATATTAGATATACTTTGTTGTTGTACTAGTGTTGTTTTTTATTTTGATATAAAATATCGAAAATTCTGACATTAGATACTTATTGGTTAAGCAAACTATTATTATTATTGTTGTTTTATTTACCTATAAAATGCTACAAATTCTAAACTTACTCAGTAAATACTTCGCTTTCGGTAACTCAAAAATCAATAGTATTATGTTGATAATCTACATAAATTAGCTCATACACACATATAAAAATTATTAGACATTTCTAATATAAGTTTCGTTTACATTATTGTCCAAGAATGAACGAACGTGAGGACGATAACGACGTCGACGACATTAAAGCTGAGCTGCAACTAATTGCAGCAGCCATGTAATTACTCAATAAACATCCTGTTAATCTCACTTTTGTACTACGTACATATATATACAATATGTACGTTGGATGTATAGAACAAGCAGAATCGTGTAACACGACTGGTCTTCTGTCCAACAATCCCCTTCTTCGCGACACCATGACGATTT
>NC_140811.1:8507500-8510000 GCF_050613455.1 Vespa mandarinia | reverse complement strand
TCAACGATCCGGTCACAGTGATGCGCAGGAAGCAAGGAGGATAGTACATTGCATTTTTCCTTTACACTTTAGAGGCTACCATACTAAATGGGCGGCGATTACTGTCGGAACACCCACAATTCGTGACTACGCGAGTTCTCATCGGTCGTTTAGTTTAGACAAGCGGCGGACTCGTTCTCAAAAGAAACGAGAATCGTTAATGAGGATCTTCTTCAGGGATCGTGACGTATGATATCTTAGCATATAAAGAACCGTTTATATATATGTACATATATGTATATATATATATATATATATATACATATATATACATATATGTACGTACGTACGTATATATATATATATATATATATACATATATATACATATATGTACGTACGTACGTATATATATATATATATATATATATATATATATATATATATATAGAGAGAGAGAGAGAGAGAGAGAGAGAGAAACCATATCATTAAATTGTCAGTTAGCAACGACGCGAGTAACTTAACGATGGATTGTCCCGAAAAATACTAACATTTTTCTCACAAGATATTGAATGATTTTTCGAACAAAAAATAAACGTTTTTATAGATTTCATTCGTCCGAAATTTGTCGAAATAGTTTCGAAAGTAATCTTAAAAATTATTAATTAATAATAGTCGTTCATTTTGCCGATTATGACAAATACTAGTGTTTCTTTTACAAGATTACTTAATTCTTCGAATAATCAGAACGTTTTGACAAGTTTTATTTATCCTAGATTTCTCTGAGAATTATTCTAAAAATTTTTAATTAGTATTAAACTTTTATTCATGCCGACAAATGAAAAATACAAGCTTACTCAAAAGATTTCTCAATTTTTCGATAAAATAAATGTTTCGACAAGTTTCATTTATCTGAGATTTATCAAGAAAATATCGAAGATAATTTTGAAAATATTTAATTAATTTTTCGGATAGGAACGTAATGGTAAGATTAATTAGTCGGAGGAAAGAAAAGACTAAGTCACGAAGGCACGTGTATATCGAAGTAAGATCGCCAGGTTTCGATGAAAGCGACGATGAAGCTGAAGAAAGGTCGAATAAATAGGCGAGAAAGAGAAAAGGAGAAAAAGGGAAAGAGAAAGAGAGAGAGAGAGAGAGAGAGAGAGAAAGAGTGAGAAAGAGAAAGAGAGAGAGAAAGGGAGGAGAGAGAGAAATAGAGGGGAAGAGAGAGCGCAAAAAGCTGAGGAAAATTAGTGACGCTACTGTCGGCTGGTTTCTTAAGTGTCCGCTTAAACTTTTGTTGCTTCGTAAATTCTTCGAATGACTTGGCTCGTTCGCGCAGAGAGGCGCCGGCCACACCTTGGGCGCCACGACGACGGATTTTGTCTTCTTCTTTTTCTATTTCTTCCTCCTCCTTTTCCTCCTTCTATCTTTCATGTTTTTTTACGCATTTAAAGTCTAAACGGAAACAGAAGAGATCAAACAATTCTTTCAAACTAATCTTACGTATATTAATCAATATCATCATCAATTAATCAGTGTTCACTATAAAAAATTATATCGAATCTCTCTCTTTCTTTATACAAAATAACTTATCTATTATTTATCTATAATAACGAATACGAAATAACGGCAATTATGACAATTTTAAATACTTCAATCTGTGAGCAATTTTTCCTGTATCTCTTAAACTTTGGTTAGTATCTTTGTAAACATGCGTTTAGAAAAATAGCGATTCACATCCTCTTTCTATTTCGTTCCTTCGAAAAACGTCAATTAGTTGATCGTTTAGTTATTTAGAAGTCATTAGAACTTGTTACGTTATTCACGGTAAATTGTTCCTACTTATCGGTTAATTACCTAGGTGGTCATAAAAGCAGCGAACCACCTTCGTATCCACGTGCATCGTGAGTATGCACTCACGTTGCTTATACAAATCAATTTATATATGGTGACGCTTATCGATTTAGAAATGACGCTTTTATGAGACGATGATTTTAAAGAAATTAAAAAGAAAAAAAAAGAGAGAGAAAGAGAGAGAAAACATTTATAAATACTTACACAGATATATGAGAAATTTAAAATTATTGACATTTACGAAAGGACGAAAAAATTGAAATCGTGCGATTTCAACGAACATTTTTTTTTTTTTGAATCATCGTCTCAAGGAGATGATCTTGGTTACTTTAAACTTCCGAGTAAAAGGAGCCGCTTGGGTAGCGATTTCAAAAAACGTCAGCCGAGATAGAAAGCACCATCGAGCTACCGCATAATACTCTAGAATTACGAGTCACGTCCCGAGGGCAAGATTCTCTCTCACGCGTACAAAAGAGATAGAGATAGAGAGAGAGAGAGAGAGAGAGAGAGAGAGAGAAAGAAAGAAAGAGAGGGAAGGATACATAGTTGAACGATGCAGTTTGCGACGCGCGAAAGCTGGCCCAGTATATGGAACTCATCGTTCTTGCATACCTCTCTCTCTCTCTCTCTCTCTCTATATATATATATATATATATATATATATA
>NC_140811.1:8452500-8502500 GCF_050613455.1 Vespa mandarinia | reverse complement strand
TTATGTTGCAGAACAAAATGGAAGAGACAAACAATGGTTGGCTTCGAAATAATGGCTGAGAGCAACTACGCTGTTGCAGCTTTTCAACAATTTTACGGAAGCGGAGCTGGAGCAGCCGTTCCGACGCATCCTGCTGCAGGACGATACTTTCCTTATGCGACGAGTCATCCTTTACCTTCGAATCAATTATTTTATCAACAAGCATCGGCTGCTGTTACCTTACAGAAGCCATTACCTTACAGACTTTACCCACCTACGATGATTCTCGCTGGACCCAGTGCTGGACCATTTGGCTCACTTGCTGCCAGTTCGAGCTTATCCAGCTTGAGCAATTATTACAGAGATAGTCCTGACATGGTAGATGAGAGGGAGAGGGAAAGCAGGAAAGAAAGAAAAGATAGAGAAACGATGCAAAGGGATAGGAGCAGAAGTCGAGAAGGATCACCGATTAGAAGAGAAGACACTCCGGAAAGTATAAAAGCCGATAGCGACGAAGAGAGTATACACGATATTTAGGACATAGACAAAACAATCGATCGATCGGCGAAACAATTCGAATGAACGACGAAAGGATATGCTTTGATCCTCCGAATAATGAAGACGACGAACAAAAATACTAAAAAATGCGATGAACCATTCATAAAGCTGCGAGAATGAAAATGATTTTTAAAGTTTAAAACTCGTTCTTCGGAATAATACGAAAGAAGAATTTTACGAATACCGAATATTTAATTAAAAAAAAAACACAGAAAAGAAAATAAAAGAAAAAAAAAGAAGAAATTAAATAAATAAATACGATCGTTTATGGCGATATATCTTTTCAGACAAGAAGTGTTGTGCATCTTCAGATAGGATCGACTGAGATCCGATTTATAATAATAACAAGTGAAACAGGAAGTGACATGGCATGAAACATCCGAGATTTATTTGGACAAGGAGTTTATGCAGGAAGTGTTGTGCGGTTTTAAACGAAAATCGGGGATTCGGAACGTTGTTAAAATAAATAAACGGTAAGAAACGAGAATTTCGTAAAGAGAACTATCAATTTTCGTTTGAACGTGTTTGAGAAAAATCTCATCGATTTATCGATAGGTAATAGAAATCGAAATATTTTCGTTTTGTTTCATCGTATAGTCAGTCACGTCGTGAAAATAAGAGAAAGGGAAAGGGAAGAAGAAACTGTAGGCGAAATTTCTCGTCGAACTATTTATTTCGAAGCGAGCCGATCGTGCACGAAAGCGAATCTACAATTTATATGACATTAGAGAATACCTAGCCGCGGGGAAAAGATCTAAAATGACACGAAATTACACACGGTCGCCGAATAAAAAGAAAAAAAAGGAAAAAAAAGAAAAAGAAAGGGAAAAAAAGAAAGATGGAAGATGGACGAGAATTCGGAAATATAAAAGATATGTTTGGTGAATAACAGTTATAAGTTTCTCCAGTTGGAAACCTGAAAATCCAGTATTTATTTTCTTCCTTTTCTTCGTTAGACAAAATCGACGAGATAATCTTGTCGTGAACAGATAATGAAAAAGAAGATGATCGAGAAACGTGTCAGTCCATGATCGAAGAACTTCGAGATACCAGTGTATAAGCACATATAAGTGAAATCGATTAATTGTGCTCGAAGTACGAAGGTACTGTAAATAAAGGTGAAATGAAAATTAAATAAAAATAATTCAAGATCGAAGTCCGGACGTGATATGAAACTATCTTGTAAATATTGAAGTACATAAAAAAGAAAATTCATTTCTGTGAAAGAAAAAGATTGTAATCTTATTTTAGATGATAAAAAGAAGAAGAAGAAGAAGAAGAAGACAGAGAGAGAGATAGAGAGAGGGAGAGAGAGAGAGAGAGAGAGAAGAAATAAGGTGAACGCATCATGCGCTTTTCAACGATCAGAGCGTCAATAGATCGTTCAAGGAGAAAACAGAGATCGTTTCTTCTATCTATCCTCCTTCATTTTGTTCCTCGATAAAAGAAAATAAATGTTCTTAGTTAAAGTCCAAATTTATTTTATATTTATCAATAAGTTGATAAGAAGCACGATGCGTTCGATAAAAAAAATGAAATAAACCAGTATTATGAATGTATAAATATTAGGACAGTATGACGAGTAAAAACGGTAATAACCGAGAATAAATGGTGTTAGAAAGAAAAAGTAATAAGAATAACGAAAAAAAAAAAAAAGAAATAAGAGACGATGGCACCGGCGATACTTTTGCGACTTATCGCGACACTGTACGATTTGAATCCAAGTATCGTAGCGAGTACATGATTACACAAGACATACATATACTCACACACGTACCCACACATACACACATACACACATACATCCATACAAAACTAGTAATAAATCATGCTTTGTAAAATATTGTCTGTATAGCGAGAATTATTATATGGAAAATATATTATACTAAATTTAAACATCATATTTGTGAATCTCCCCCTCCCACTGATCCGGTCCGCCATCATTACTATCACTACCAACACCACTTTGATTTCACAAACTAATTTATCGAATTATCTTTAGATCGACATATTTTACCTGCTCAATTTTCCCTTTCCTCAAAGACACTAACGAATAAAAAGTTTATAGAATAGAATATCGTGCTCGAGGCGTAATCGTGTTTGCTTATTTCCGGCGTTGGTCAAGCGGACGGTACAATTATGTTGGCGCGTTCTTTCGCCTTCTGCACAAAGGCTTATTTTATTCCTATTAGGGTAAAACGAGTAGCCCGGGACGGCGACGCACACTCTTGTGTAGCCCCAATTACGTGAAATTAATTTGGGCCCCATTAGCGGTCAGCCGCTGCCCTAACACTAACGATTTTCCCCGGCGGCGGACACAGAGTCGCGTTCACATCCTCCACAAAACACATGACTACTTTCAACGGATTCTTAAGCTGTTCCCTATAGGACGATGATCCGGCGTAGGTAAGTAAGTAGGTAATAATTCAAAGAAACAGTTCTTCTTCTCAGTCGGTGGTTAATCGTACGAAAGATAAACGATTATATTAAAAATATAATTATTCTTGTTCCTTTCTCTCTCTCTCTCTCTCTTTCATACACACACACACATACAATAGACGAATTCTATCCTAAAGTGTATTAATGTAGAAGTTAGTCGAAAGCTGAACTGAAGTGTATTGTGTCTACACTTTGACTGATTGCGACACTGAACTGTGTTCTAACAATAAGAAATCTATATAGTATATGACTAACGCTGACATACAAATAAAACAAACGTATAACACAGCACCACGTGTCAGACTACACCTTTCTTAAGTATAAGTATAAGTATAATACTTCATCCGTAAGTATTATACTTATTTATTTACTTATCTACATATATTATTGTTAAATACAATGATCTATAAATATAAAGACCTTGAAAATCTTATCTCGAATAAAATTCTTTTAAATCTATTTTGAAATGATCCGATCAGATTCTCGTTTCATAATTAACGAGGTAACATGTTTTTTTTTACTTTTTTAATATGATAATATCGATTGTTCGATCATTAAGTCGTCATTTATCAATGAATTCGTTTATCATTCATTATAAAGTATTTCGAGTCGATGTTAAACAGAGTATCGTGTTGTTCCTGTATAGCCGTTTTAAACCATGGTTCTTTTCACTTTGGCAGAATGTCTATTGGAATTTCGTAACGATCCAATGCATAGATAGCCCGTGTCGATAAGTTAACGTATTATAAATACCGATTATTATGACAGCGGCGCTTAAGTCAGCAATACGTTGAAAGGACAACTTAGTCGACCAGCGAACGAAGAGCACAAGAAAGAAAGAGAGAGAGAGAGAGAGAGAGAAAAACAGATAGAGATGTGGTCGATCGATCAAACTACTATTACTTTTTAATGCGACGAGAACTACGAGCACCGACCGACCAATCGACCAACCGACCGGTATCATTAATGCTGCCTTCTCTCTCGCTATAGATACATTGACGTCAAAATACACTTTGCATAATTGCCGGTTGTGTATTACGATAAGCAGAAGCGCTTATTAAGCATAGAACGTTAGAAAAAATCTTTGATCTTATTCTCATTTCGTAGTTGTACATAGGTAAGTAAGTACTTACGTAGGTAGATACCCTTACAAAGCAATAGAGAGAGAGAGAGAGAGAGAGAAAGAGAGAAAGAGAGAATCTTGTCCGTTATTATTATTGAAGGTCCTCGTCGTTCATTTCTCAAAAACTTAAAACGAAAGCGAAACCGAAGAAGAAGAAAGGAAAGAAGGAGTGTAACCGGTGTTGTTGGTAGTGATGGCAGTTGTAGTCATAGTGTTGGTGGTGTTGGTGGTAGCAAAGAGGATGTGGTTAACCCACGGTCAAATCGAGCTTTTGCTGGTCTTCTGCATCCTGAAACTGGCGACAAAAGAAAATCGCCGGAACAAAACTTTGTAATACGCCGCCCTCGCATCCTGTCTTCTTGATTCGTACTTCTTTTGATATATGTCGTTCAATGATTGCTCAATGGGATGATTGTTAACCCTCTATAAACTAAATTTTGTTTGTGTTTAAAATAAAAAATTATATAACGTGATTAATATATTAGGTGTAATTTAGTATTAATGCCAATATGTTTACAATAATTTGTTTGCAAACATTGTTATCTTGACTTCAATTAATTTTTTATTTTATAGTGGAAAAAAAATGATATAAAATTTAGAATATATGTTATATATTATTATATTATTATAATATGTAATATATTAATGTTATATTATTATAACTTATAATTATAATTATATTACATTATAATTATATATATATATATCGATGCATGCGTGTAATTTCAAAGTTACACGCCTCTGTAAAGGGCTAAAAGATTAACTAAAAAATAATCAACGTTATGATTTGATAACATAAATAAAATGTTTAAGCGTATCAACATAAGTACTCTCTTTAATTCACGATCAAAGTTAACTTGTATTGGGAGAGTAAGCTATTTTTTATCATTCTACTCCTCCCTCTTTCGATGACAATTGATCAGCGACCACACGCGGTACAAACTATATTGGCTATCTACTTAATATTAATAACGTGGCTTTCGCAAAATATTGCCTCAAGTGACTTGGTAATTAAGTTGCTCGTATTTAATAAAATGCAAATAACCTCCTTCGGCTTCACGTGATATCATGAGTACGCTGGGGAAATAAAGTTATTTAGTAAAACGTTCGGGCGATCGGTTAGTCGGTCGGTCGATTGATCGATCGATCGATCGATCGATCGTTCCTTTCCTGATGGATCTCGTTCTCCGTTGGAAGGCGAGATACGCGTGCGATGATAAAAGGAAAAAGAGAAAGAGAGAAAAATTAGAAGGGAATAAATGAAAAAAAAAAAAAGGAAAGACAGAAAGAAATAAAGGGACGAAGCGAGTAAGAGCGTATAATGTGTCCTGAAGGCAAGAGGCACCTGCCTTCTTCTTTCGAGTTAGCTATCTTCCCATCGAGTGCTCACAAGAAAAGGAGCTAGACTCGAGTTAGCCGATGTTATCTCGATGGCGAGAGCAGCGAACCACTTATATCGTTAATTGCTCTTACTTCCGGCCTTCCTCCACGTTCTTTCTCTTTCTCTTTCTTTCTCATCGGTGCGTGTGCGTGTAAAGAGCTTCATGAGCATTACGCCAATTCCCCGTTCTAGAATAGGAAAGGAGAGGAAAGGAAAGGAAAGGAAGGTGAAGCACGGAAGTTTATGTTCTTTTTTAGATATATCTTAAGCTTTAACCGCAAAGAAATTCCCTTTTATCCCTACTATGAATCTCTCTAAACGATTCGTTTAACCGTATTGTGTGCAACAATACACGGTAACTTTAAGAAATCGGTCAACGATTAAACCGTTTCCTCGACGATTCATTTTTAAACTTGAAAGTTTATTTCGCTTTCTCTCTCTCTCTCTCTCTCTCTTTCTCTCTCTCTCTCTCTTTCTCTCTTTCTCAGAGAAAAAAGAAAAGAAAAACGAAACGACGAACGAAACCGTAAATAAACACACGAATTTGACGTATAAATCGCATGGCTCGTGTACGGTACGATTTACGCTCGCGGTAGTGGCATTCCTTATATCATGTTATAGACTTCTTATTTTTCTTGAGGGTAAGAGATTCGTCGAAGAAGATTAAGACGAAACCAGTCCTCTGGCTCGCGAGACAGGAAAGTGAACGTGAAAAAGGGTTAAAAAGGTATAAAAAGGTGCGGGGAGGGGACGGGCATAATCACGGCTTGGCGCGAACACGCACTTGCGTAAGCGCGTGCGTGTTATATTCTTCTCGACTCTTATTTTCACATTTCTTCTTCTTCTTTTTTTCCTTCTTTTTCTACATTTTTCCTTCTTTTTATTTTTGTTCGATCTCCTTTCTTTATTTTATATGATATGTATGTCGTCGAACGTTGAAATTATAAGTGACTTGTTCTTGGCTACCACGCGTCGTTATGCATTTCATATGCAAACGGACTTGTTAATTTCATTAAAAATAAAATTTGCCAATAAAAATAACAATTTGCCGATTCAAGACCAAGTTATTATTATTATTATTGTTATTATTATTATTATTTTTTAAATTAGAAGACGATGTTTTTCGTAAAAACGGTAAAATGTTTTTCGTCGATTTTAATTCGCCAATCTTTATTTAATCTAAAATATTATATTTCGAAGAAATTGGCAAGATGTCTGATCAATACTGATATTCAGTATAAATATGTTTCGATACAACGATGACGGACATTGGCAACAGAAGTGTCAGAAGATCCGTCATTGAACGTTGGTAATAAATTATCATCGGTGACGGCGAGAGTATTGTTCGACGATGAGAATCGATCGATCGTTACATGTTTTTTAATCGTACGATTAACCGAATATAATGTATAGTAATTATCCTAGGATCGTTAATTCTCTGTAACCCAATTGTTTGTCCATGTATTATTTATGCTAGTATAATTATATTATACTTATAAAAAAATAAATAAATAAAAAAACAATGCGAAATAAAAATTAATTTTTTAATGGAACGAAAATGAACGAAAAATTTTAAAAAATACGGACATATACCTGCACATAAATGTATGACTCGACAGTTACATGACGTTAAAGAGGGTCGAAATGTACATTTATATAAATAATCGAGGAAACGTTTAGCGTCGTGGAAACGTTACATGCATGCAGCCTGTAACGTTAAAAAAAGGGAGTATTAACGAAGGCGTATTATCTGATGTGCTCGAGCCTAAGCAATGAATTATCGTTGCTCGATCGCGATAACTGTCGAATGTTTAGCCAACAGTTTCCTCTGGTTACCACGGAGCCCCCTCGTAATTTTCGACGGCGCTTAAAGGAACGCTTACACGCGAGAGCGAAAAAATAAAGAGAGACATGAGGACTCCTCTCGCCCAGTGGCGTGGTGTGCCGGTCGGATAATCGAGCTCGCACATGTCGCTGGAATTTAAATATTGTAATTAGGAAGAAACCGCGGCAGCGATCGTTAATCGCGGACCTGATCGAGATGAGTCTCCTCAACGAGTTTCCTCGCTTTTTAAAATGTTTCGGTGCGCGAGCTTGAAGCGAAAGCATATGGTGAGACAATTACCGGTTCAGAAAAAGAGAGAGAGAAAGAGAACACAGGAACTCTTATCTTTCTTCTCGATCCTTAGTAATTTTTGAACGTGGCCCATTCCGCGAGAAAAAAAGAGATTATAATTTTTAAAACGTTTTTAAAATACAAAGTTAGCAAGTTAATAAATCTTAATGGTATATGAATCCTGTTTCTTTCTTGCAAATTAAATTTGTTAGATCGAGATTAATCCCGTCGACCTGTTCCGACATATGTCATGCGATTAATTTAATTCAAAGTCATTTCTTGTATACGTGCTAATTAAATTTTTTGAACTCTCTTACCTTAACCACTTATCTATATTTTTTTTGGTAATAGCCATTGAACGAATGAATTTTTTACAATTAAGAAATTTAATGATTTTAAGATCATTTTTTGCTATCGATTTCGATTAGATAAGAGTCGTACGCGCGCATGTACGTACTTACATATCTTGTTCACTTTGCATTTCTTTGAGATTTGTAGTCTGGTAGTGATAAATTGATAAAGTAGGTGACAAGTCGTTAAATCAGTCGTACCTACACAGTCATTGAGATACGATTGCATGCGAACTCATGCCTTTGCATATATGTACTTGCAACAATAGATGAGAGAGATCGTACGTGTGAAAGAAAGAAAAAAAAGGGAAAAACGAAAATGAAAAAAATAATTAGAGAATAAGACGTAAAATTTTTACTGTATGTATGTGCTCACCGCATACACATATACAGAGAGATACAGTTAGGCTTAGATTGCATTCGTAAGTATAAATTTGATTGTTATAGAGTAAATGAATCTTACGCGAGTGATGATTAGCAGTTAAATTAAAGTGCAAAAAATCTCAGAATGTTTTGATACATACGTGGAAAATGGGATCACACTATGATAAAGGCACGATGTTTCCAGTTTGTAGAATTCGTAACGAAAACTCGTCGAGCTGACGCGAACGCATTTTCGACGACATAGTGGTATAAATCTAACCAAGTCGAGAAGGATGAGGACCACTGTGAAGTTGGATTGTTTATCCTTCCTGCGGACGTAACAATTTGCGTTAGTCTAAATCGCCAACCATATTCCCAAGCACCTAACACGTATTCACTCTCTCTCTCTCTTTCTCTCTCTTTCTCTTTCTCTCTCTCTCTCTCTCTCTCTCTCTCTCTTTCTCTCTCACTAATTCTGACACCGAGCGTGCGTGTATTATTCGCTTCTCTTTCTCGCCCTTTCTCGCAGCATTACCAGCATACTATGCGACCATCGTCGCCACCACCGGCAGCGCACTTTCAAAGCAGTTTCAGACATAATCTGGAATTGCGATCTCGTGCGCGCTAAACGCGCGATTGCACGCGAAAGAAACGGATGTTCGCTCGGGGTCTTTGACGTCACCTGCGAGAGAACGCTTTTTGATCGTTGAAGAGGAAAAAGTGAGAGCGGGTAAAGGTAGCTGGGGGATGAATGAATAAAAAGCGTTACGCTTTTTGTCCAAGGTGTTGTAATTTCGAAGAAAATACTGCTGCATCGGAAAGCATGAATTGAAAACAGAATTTAGTGAACTTTATGTATAAAGCTGTAAATAAAATAAGTATTTGATCATTCAGAAAGTTCGTGCCGATTTTCGGTAGGTGGCATAAGTTCTAAATATATCAGAATGATTGAAAACAAATGACATGCGTACATATTCTAAAAGACGATACTTTAGGCATATTTGGAAAAAATTTTTGTTACGATATGTTGATTTTTGTCAGTTTTATACGCCTTTAAATACGAAAGCAAACAAAGTGCATTATAGGCATTTAATGCTTTTCTTTTACCGGAAAGGCAAAAATGCCACACAAGCGGCAAATAAGATATGCGCTATTTATGGTGAAGGTACTGTACTTGAAAGAACTGTGCAGTAATGTTTTGCTAAGTTTAACGCTGATGATTTCAACCTTGAAGATCAAGAACGTCTCCGGGTAGGCCCTCCATCACAAATGAAGATCAGATTAAAACACTGGTCAAGAAAAACCCACGCTATATGATACATAAATTAGCAGAAATGTTAAATATGTCAAAATCCACCATCCACGAGTATTTTGTGAAGCTTAGCTACATAAACCGTTTTGATGTATGAGTTCCCTACGATTTAACGGAGAAAAATCTGATGGATCGCATTTCCATTTGCGACTCGCTCTATAAACGCAACGAGGAGACATCATCTTTGAAGCAAGTGACGGGAGATGAAAAATGGATCATTTATAATAATGTTGAGCGAAAAAGATCTTGGGGAAAGCGGAATGAACTATCTTTAGCCACCCCAAAAGCCAATCTACATTCAAAGAAGGTCATGCTCTGTGTCTGGTGGGATTGAAAAGGGATCCTGTATCATGAGCTTTTACCAAACAACGAGACGATAAATTCAGGAAAGTATTTTTTCCAATTAGACGAATTAAAGACAGCAATTGAACAAAAACATCCAGAAATAGCGAATCGGGAGGACATCGTGTTTTATTAGGACAATGCGTAGCCTCATGTGTCTTTGATAACTCGACAAAAGTTGTTAGAGTTCGGTTGAGATGTTCAACCCCATCCACCATATTCATCAGACCACGCGCCCTCTAATTTCCACCTATTTCGATCATTACAAAATCCCTTTAATGGAAAAAACTTCAACCCTTTGGTCGAGATAAAAAATCACGTAGAAAAGTTTTTCGCTAAAAAACCTGACAGATTCTGGAAGGACGGAATTTTCAAATTTCCTGAAAGATGGAGAAATGTGGTAAAACAGAATGGCACTTATATAATTTAATAAATATATACTAAAATTTAAATCTTCTGCGTTTCGAAATCGGCACGAACTTTCTGGACAACATAATATATAATAAAAAAATAAGTACATATAATGAAGTTTCAAATATGAAGAGTTATAATAAAGTATAAAGCACTATGTATGAAACTGTAGTTGATATATTGTATTGACGTATATATAATTACATATATACATATATATATATATATATATATATATATATATATATATATATAAATATATATATACACATATATATACATATGTAGGATATTTTTTGAAACCCTACCTGAAAGATATGGACTAACTAATTCGAATCACTCACTCTTGTTTAATACGAACTTTATTGACAAAGATACTATAACTAGGATGTAATAACTTGGAAACTATAACTCTTATCTCGTACGGCGGTCTATTCAAGACGTTACTCGTTATTCTTGTTGGTCCACTCAGGATAATATATAATATTCTTAAGGTCGTTCACTCACTCGCTCGATCTCTTAAACTAATTCTTTTTCTTTCCATAAACAAACGTTCCTTCTAAAAGACAAATTATGCTTTGCTTGAGTATAGATTGACTTACCTCATACATGCACACACACACACACACACACACACATTAATTCTACTACCTTCCATCCCTTCGTTCAACTGTCGATCGGCATATCTCACACTCATACACATGACTAGTTTTGGAACCTTTTATCCCACATATACAAACATATATATATATATATATATATATATATATATATATATATAAACTGTAAGTTTGAAATTCTAAATATGAGACTTTAAGTATAAAATTCAAAATATATACCTCTAAATATTCTAAAGCTGCGAATATGAATCTCTTAGTACGAAATTCTAAGTATGAAAAACTAAATATAAAACTTTAAATGCAATATAAAATTCTAAATATGAAGTTTTAAATATGCAACTTTAAGTATAAAATTCTAACAATAAATATGAAATCCTAAGTTTTAAGTATAAAGAAATCTCTTTTGCGTTCTCCATCGAAAGTAAAAGGATACCCATCGGTGAAGGAGAGAGGCAATTTCGAGAAAATCGTCAGGGTATGCTGTTTCTTTCAAAGTCGGTCCGAGCGATGATGGATGAAGAATCATTTAGAGGATAAGTTAGTTGGGTCTCGCGGGAAAGGACTATTAATTACATGAAAAGGGACCGCGTCGAGAGTATACATATGAGCGACGAGACCAAAAAGGGCGAACGATTAGATATTTTAACTGAATTATCTTACGCATAATACGTAGCTAGGATTTAATAGGTGAATAGAATCTTATTTTAATTTAACGATAATTTCGTAACAGTGGTAAACATTTTTTACCATAAACTATCTCTGTCAAGTCGAATATTAATTAGCCAATCGATAATATCAATGTATTCCTTTATCTTTTATCATCAATATTAATAATATTAACTTTCATTTCTGTAACATGCGAAATTCGTTCAGTAGTTACAACTTTCTCTCTCCCCCTTCTCCCTCCCTCTCTCTCTCTCTCTCTCTTTCTTCTTTTTTCTCTTTCCGCACCTATTTTACATGTTGAAAAGCAAGAAAGGTAGCCGATATGCAATTATACCAAAGTCGGTAGCTAAATTGGAGTCAGTCCAAGAAGGGCAGTTGGCTATCCAATATCCAGGATGCCGTGACGGTGGCAACGATGAGGACGCCGGCTACGGTAGTTTCAGAACGTCGTTGGCCGAGCATTGTGTCGTGAGTGGACAAGATGATCAGCACTCATTTGTTTCCTAAAGGGGTCGAGGAGAAGAAAGAAGAAAAGAGAAGAAGGAAAGAGAAAGAACAGTGCGGGATAAAGAAGGGGAAGAACGGCAGCAACGACGCAGCTTGCCTGTAATTTCGTACGTCAACGCCGAATATTAATTCGAATTCCTTCGTTGCTTGCTACGATGCTTGGACGATGGAAAAGAAGAGAAGCAGAGGAAAAGAAGAGAAGCAGGAGAAGGACAAGAAGGAGGTAAAGGAAGTGGAGGAGGAGGCGAAGGAGGAACACTTTTTGTTCGGTAAATGAAATATCTTCGGTAGCCAGGCTTCCTGCGGCGATCACGTTCGCTTCCACAGGCTTTTGTGCCAGGCTGGGATTCTTTGGGGACTCCCCGTCGCGGATAAGTGGAATCATTTCAACGATCCACGAATATCCAAGCCCGCCTTCGATCGCTATATATTCTCTTTCTCTCGATACTAAGCCGACTCTCGCGCGCTATCTGCCTTTAATTAAACACCTAATCAACGAATCGCCTCAGGACTATCTTCTCGACGCCACAAAGTAGAGGTATCTATATGTCGATATCTTCGAGGATCGGATTAGTTCGTGAAGCACGCGATCGCCTTTTAAAAGGTTCGCGCGATGTTAATAAAAGAAAGAGAAAGAGAGAAAAAGAAGCATCTGCGTGTGGCTCGTAAGGTAATCTTTGAGAAACTAAAAAATCAAGCCACTCTCCAATTCATTGGCCTTTTTTCTTTCGTTCTTTCTCTCTCTCTCTCTCTCTCTCTCTCTCTCTCTCTCTCTCCTACTCTCTCTTTCTCTTTTCTTCTTTCTGTTTTCTCTCACGAAAAAGATAAGAACATACCAAGCAAGAACACGATGCGACAGCAGCTGTTGCGCTTTTATATTTGCTACATACTCTCTTCTTCGGTGTGAAGAGAGCAGCCTTGTGGACACTTTAAGTTTATACGAGTCCGGTCGTTAGAGAGAACAGGTCGATCGCGGCAGATATCAAAAAAGCACAACATCGCCACGCATATACTGAATGGCCGTACCAAAAGGGAGGACGAGAGATAATTAAGGTGCTATGTAGTAAATATTCGCTTTAACGGTATGCGTGTTAAACTGCGTACGCATGCATCTATATACTTAACGCACCTACGTAAGTACATGTGTACGTCTATATATATATATATATACACATACACACACACACACACATGTGTATATATATATATATATATATATATATATATATATATATATATATATATATGTATATTATATCGTCGTGGCTCTGCGCAATGAACGTATCGAGGCCGAGTACGTAACTCTGTGACGCGTATTGATGATGGTAGTACTGCCGTTCTTTCAACTACAGCGTTCTTCTTCCTTCTTTCTTCTTTCTTCTTTCTTCTCATACTCGTTGCAAGCTATTAGGAAAGCGATGTATAAGATGGAGATAGATTGTTTAACGATAATAAAGAAAAAGGTCCTTACCGATCAAATTCATTTCGTGATTTACAATAATTCATCGAGATAAAAGTCTCTATAAATTGTAGATAAATTAGTTAGAATATATAATACAAAGTAACGGATGTAAACTATCAATGTATCTAATTTATGGACGTTTTGTCAATAAAAAGAAAAAGAAAGAAAAAGCAAACTCCATAGTTAAAGAAGATGAAAATTACTATAGTATATGATTAAGAACAACTGCGTCCGCTATGAGCGGAGAATTAATATAGATTTAAAAAAATCTGTCCTACGTTCACTTCGTGCCAGCGATAAAGGCACTGACACTCGTTCCTCGAAAGGTGTGCACCGGTTATACACGCATACAGGGGCGTATCACCCACACAGAAAGAAGTACATAACACCGTGACACATATTGATGATGGTAGCACTGCTATCTTTTAACTATCGCTCTTCTTCTCTTTCTCACTCACTCTTTTTCGTCCTTCTTTTCTCTTCACTTCTCTTCTTTTTCTTTCTTTTTCTTCCTTCCTTCCTTTCTTCTTTTCTTTTCCTTTCCTTTCCTTTCCTTTCCTTTCCTTCCTTCCCTTTCTACCTCCGATGAGCACATTGCCAGAAGAGATGAGTGAGAATGCGAAGATAGAGAACGGGTGGTAGGTATATAAGGAGCTAATTTGGCAGCGTGCCGGTTGTTAATTTTAATTACAAAAATAATCCGACAAAAATAATCCTGCGTCCATTTCAACCCCCGTAAACCTGAAGTCATATAAACGAGCACTGATGAGATTCTGTATTACGAATTTTGCTCTTGGCAGCGAAATTTCTTCTCCCAGCGTTCAACCTCAGTGTTAACGATGCCGGGGTACATACTTAGGTACTCGAACTTCTTGCACGATTTACGATCTACCAGTAAGTTTGAAATCATTTTGAGACAACGATCGGAAGTGAATCAGAAACAACGATTTACTTGTTGAGTTATATATATCGATTATATATCTTCCTTTTATCGTCGTCTATTCGCGTGCAATTTTTCTTGAGAATTTTTTCTTCTCTTTCTTTTTATTTTTTTTTTGTTTTCCTTGAAGAGAAGAGAAGGAAGAGGAAAAAGAGAGCGAAGGACATAGTCCTCCGTTCGCACTACTCTCCCGCTATGGAATAATTTGTCAAACTTGTCAAGGAGACAGCGGTGCGAGCGTCGCGCTCGGCCTAATGAAGCGTCACGAAATTCCGCTGCGAAACATGTTCACGATTTATCCGGCCCATTGCACCCCGACTAGCGCGCACCATGAGAACGGTCTTATTTCACGGGACGTTACGACATTCTCAGCTTGTTTCTCTGTCCTCGAGGAAAGTACGAACACGCGTTTTTACGCTAAAAAGTGTTAACCAAGAAGAAAACTCGTACTAGAAGACGACAAAATATACCAGAAAAACAGAAATATATATTTGTGTGTGCATTTTATTTTACACATACATATGTACAGAGTAACCTAATAAAAATGATATAACTTTTGAAAAACGTTGAAATAAATTATATCGGTACAATACAGATTTCTTCTCAATTTTATTTATAATAGCATTAAAAATATAAGTATTCTTAATTTCTTATTAATCTTTATATATTATTATCAACTAATAATAAATAAAATATATAGGTAATAAAATATATAGGTATATAATATAATCTTATTTTGTATCAAGTCCACATAGCCTATAAATTTCATTTATAATAGCATTAATATTATATGTAATCTTACTTTATTAATCATTATTTATAAACTTTATTAAACATTATATTTAAATTATTATACTATAAACTAATTTTAAATAAGATATAATCTGTATATAATACAATTCTATTATATTAAATTTATATTTATTTTATAAATATCATCAATGTCATAACATAATTTTGATTCCATATAAATATTTATATATAAACTACTTGTAATAAGGTTAATTCTGTATCGAACTGATGTAACCAAATCGTATTTAACAATTTATTAATTTATTTTCTGAAGAAAAATTAGCTTTTTTTCTAATCGTATTGTGATTATTGACTTAACGTGTATATCACACATATACATACACATGCGAACACATACAGTAAATATATAAGAAAAAAAGAGAGAGAGACATGTCCACATTTTACCAAGACGAATCGTTAAACGTGCGAATACTCGACTCCGCGTCGTCTTCCCCTTTTTCTTCCTCATAGTCGTCTCCTTCTTGTCTTCCTATCTTTCCAATCGTAATGACTCTATCCACGTCCTCAAACGTATACCGTCGTCTGTCTTATCGTATTCCCGACAATGACCGGAACATCATCCGTTTGTATAAAACCCCTTTGAACATTGTATATTCATTTCTGCAGAAAGAAATAAATAATTCCCCAATGACATAAACAAATATTTATTAGGGTAGATATACATATGGATCCTTATGTAACTCGAAACACCTTGTAAAAAGGAAAAAGAAAAAAAACAAAGATTTTAAGAGCAAAATAAAAAATTAAATATAACGTTAAGAATCGCTGAACTGAAAGCAGGAGCAGCTGGACTTAAGTGAAATTAATTGGTTCCGATAAGTTAATATGAGGAAAGAGAGAGAAACAGAGAGAGAAAGAGAAAAAGAGAGAGAGAGAGAAACAGAGAAAGAGAGAGAGAGAGAGAGAGAGAGAGAGAGTTATCGAAGATCGTGAGCCATAAGAAGACGAGCAATATAGAGGAGATGGCGAGGGTCCATCGCGTACCAATGATTTTACGTGCGTGTGCGTTCGCATAAGCGCAGGGCTCGCCTCCAGCATGATCTTCCGCATAAAAGACTGGCTTTGGAGGTCGCCTTTATGATGCAAAGAAGGCATGCATTAACAGCCGACAATGCTTCCCTCCTTTCTTCTTCTTCTCTTTTTCTTTCTTTTTATTATCTGTCTATATCTTTTTTCTCTCATTCTCTCTCTCTCTCTCTCTCTCTCTCCCTCTCTTTATCTTATTCTCCACCCTCTTTCTTGAGTTTCTTTTCCACTGGTAACAGGCTCGTTAGAGTAATAACCCTAATTACAGATCGTTCGAGTACATGGTTCTCACCTTTTCGAATGCTTCGAACAAGCCCGTCGTCTCGCCATAGTCAAACACTTCGTCTCATCTTCCAACCTCCATATTCGCTTCCTTCTTTGAATGACTGCACTCATCAAGTGGACGAGAATTGAAAGTTTCCGTTAACTTGCATTCGGTGCAAAACAAAGTTAAATCAGATATAGGGAGTAAATCCATTATTTATATATTCCAATTTATATTTATATTTTCCAATGTCAATTTGTCATCGTAATCCCTATTACGATACAAAAATTCGTTTTTTATAGCTATAAGCCAAATACGATATTTATTTTTATAAATTTTTAATCCAAATAAGAAAACTTTTTCGTATCTATAAAAATAATATCTCGATTCCAAAAAGTATTGATAATTAAAAGAATATATATATATATTTTTTAAATATTATTATTATTATTATCGAAAAGAGTTTTACATTACTTTTATTATTATTATTATTATTATTACTATTTATAAAAAGAATGATTATTTTCTTTAAGAAACAAAATCTCATCCAAACGATCGAAAGTCCTCTTTCGTGGTTTACTTGGGGAGACATAATGGTAACGAGAGGTAAAGTGGTGATGTTCGTTCACTAAGGAGGACGTGCCGCTGGCAAGATGCGCAAACAATTCGCCTTAAATCCAATTAAGTCGAGCTCGAGCCGGCCGGCGGTCGCAACAATAACACTTTGCCCTTTACAATGCGGTGGCGCGGTTGCTTAATACTGCGTGCGCCACGCCCCCGCACAGTTCCCCTACTTCGGTTGCTGCCGGTGCCCTTTTGTTTCGCGGTTCATTTGTCTCTCCTTCCACTGCACCTTCTCTCTCTCTCTCTCTCTCTCTCTCTCTCTCTCTCTCTCTCTCACTCATTCTCTCTAGCAATACTTGGTTCAGCCCACAGTTTCGATGGGGTCCTTCGACCGTAGCAGCCACTACTATATACATACATACAGCTTCTCCTCACTAGTAGCCTTCGAGAGAAAAGCCCATAAAACGATAAATTAAATAGCACTGTGTAAGAAGTACCGAAAAAGTCATCGTTCATGCTGCGATACGCATTAACGGGAAAAATGTCACTCCTTTTTTTTTTGTTTTTCTATTTATATTTAAAAATGCATTTTCCACGTTTTCATGAAAGCCACGAAATATCGAATAATTTCTTAGAAAATAAATATTATCTGACGAAAGTTTAGAATTTTTTTTTATTAGAAACGAAGGTTTAGATCGCATGCGATAAATATTTACTTTCTGAACGATACCCGTGTATATTCGTGCGATTATTTTTCTTTATTTTCTTTCTATTTATTTATTTTCCTTTCTACGAACACGATCGTTCGTAATCGTTCGATTTCTCATGTCTGCCCTTCATATAATGATCCAACGATCTATCGGCATTTAATTTCCGAGGTCAGGACAGGTCTCTCTTCCCTAAAAAAAAAAGGAAAAAGAAAGAAAAAAAAAACAAGAAGAAAAAAAATAGAAAAAGGATAGAAGGGTAGAAAAAGAGAAATATTCAAACGATCCATTACTGGCAATAAGAAAGATATCCACTCAAAGAAATTCCATAGCGAGATGCAATAGTCTATAATTGGTCAAGATCGCGATCGAGCGAGTTTTCACGATCATCTTATTTGTTCCTTAGTTCGATAATCGTTCGATCGTCGCGAGAAGCTCCTCTCATCGAGTCAAACGCGATGTGTAATTCTCTCTCCCTCTCTCTCTCTCTCTCTCTCTCCTTTCAACCTTCTCCATTCTTTTTATTTTTATCCTCGGTAATGATGGAATGATCCAAAGCATTTCATTTTTGGCTCCGTAGTCCCGTTTTCGATGCGGGGGAGGAATCTCTACGCCTCGAATAGGGCGAGTCCGTTGAAATGACAGTAATATCGTGCTCTTGTGCACCACAGCCTGATTATAGCCCACTTCCTGCCGCGTAAACAACGGTCTCGGGACAGCCTCTTTAATGGCCTTCATTCACTCCCCCTCCCCCTCCCTCCCTCCTCTCCTTCCATCCCTCCCTCTCTCCGTAACGAAGTACCTTGGGGTGGTATGGGGTAAATTGCACTCTTTTGACTCATCCATCCCCGATTTCGTCGTTTCTTGAGAACCGTTTCTTCTTTTCTTTCTTTCTTTCTTTCTTTCTTTTCTTTTCTTTTTTTTTTCTTTTCTTTTCTTTTTACTTTTTTTTATTGTTTCCTTTTTCTTTTTCTTCTTAATTTTAAAAGACGATTTAGATATATTGCAATAAAAAAATTATACGCGATCCATGCAACGTGTAACTATGTAATTATTGAATTCTAAGTGAAAACTTCCACGGAAGTAGATATGATAGTTACATTTGGAATCTTGCACGACAGCTGTGACGAGACTGTATGTTGCTATTTCAAAGTCCAATTACGCACCGAGAGGGAGACTGCGGTGGTCGTGTCGTGCACAACCCACCAGAGTATATATCCCGCGAGAGTAGCAAGGAGCTTAAAGGTGGAACCAAGGCTAATGAATTGTGTTTCATTTCAGTTGCTCCGAAACATGTAATTTCGCGACTTGAGCCGATTTAATTAGGCAAAGACATCTGTAAGCAGTGACTCTCAAATTTGTTTCCCTTTGAAATATGAAAATTCTTTGACACAAAGAAATTATTTCATTTAACATACAAATATTTCCGATAAAATCGTTATTGTTTCATTTAATCATATGATGAAATATATTTGTAATACTACATGTTTATTCCCCACGAATATTTTTTCTGTTCTCTTATAATTTTCTAATAATTTCGTTCGCAAAAAAAAAATCAAAAGTAACTATAATCTTTCTATCTATTAACTCCAAACGAACACAATTTCATATCTTATCATCTATCGTATTGCTGTGCGCTTAAAGATATATGTGCATGGAAACAAATGAAAACATTATTAACTATATATTGATGTCAGATATACTATCGAACGTAAAGAAAATATTAAAAAGATCGTTGTACCATTGTATTGCAGTAAGAGGTACTAAGAACACGTTGACGCGAGTTAAATATTATGAGTTCACGAGAATGTAAATCGAAAGTAGGCATAATAGTTTTCATAGGAGAACATTATCCCTATTATCCACTTTCCTTCTTACCAATTGCAAAATAATCGTTCTGCTCATTACTCATGGCCAACACTGTCTATGCAGTCATATTCATAAGAAGTTATCTCTTTTCCTTGATTCCAGGAATTTATTAAATTTCCTATTCGAGTACGTAAACTTTATTATACACACACACACACACACACACACATATTTCTATCTACCTATATATGTAGATAAATACATAGGAAAAACTTTTCTCTGTTCGCGATAAAGACGATGTGAGGGTCATGCGTATCGATAAAAACAAATTATCGAATAGTCGAATTAACGACGCGTACGAAAGAGTTAAACGAGTATCAAAGAATTTATAAGTCTCATAGTGTAGTTCGTAAACGAAAAAATTCACTTTATGATGCGTCAAATCCGATAACGAATACCCGATTATACGAATTAACGATCCGTGAACCAACGAATCGGTTGAAACCCGTGAATGGATATTCGTTTATGGAACTGATTTACGATCTCAAAGTTAGAAAAATATCGATCATTCCATTCGCGCATCTCGTTCGTTCCGTTTTATGAGACTCGCGAGAACTATCAACCAATTTATAGGAGGAAAAAAAATAATAAAACAAAAAAAAAATAAAGAAAGAAAAATATAAAAGGAAAAAACAGAAAAATAATGATAAAAATACAAATAATAAATTCGTGATAATTTTCATGAAAGTAAAAATGTCAAGTTGGTTAAAAGTTCTAGAAAAGACCTTTTAGAGGATAGAGGCTAAGGGATTCGTACAAATTGAAAGTCGTCTAAAGTTGCTTGCGGTGTGCGTTAAAACTGTATGACAAATTGACGACCGTTAGCTGGACAAATGTTAGCTAGATCCTATGGCCATTGGAATCGAAAATTTGCAATCCTTTATTTAGTCAACAAGATAAAGGGACACCGGTTTCCTCCTTTTGTAACGACATCTTCCATTAGACCCTAAATTTCTTAAGGCAAATTCGCGGTTCTCCGTCCCTGGAGAATTTTTTCGATCTTTCAACGATTTGTAACGGCTAGAAACCGCATGAGAACAGTTTCTCTTTTTCTCTTTATCTTTATCTCTCTTTTCCTTCGCTCTCTCTCTCTCTTTTTTTCTTTGTAGTCAAAGAAGCGGTATATTAGCACGTTTCTCTAAATTTCCAGAAAAAAAATTTTTCCTGGAAATCCGCTTAGAAAGATCAACGTACTCTTCCGATTTGATTATCGAATACGTTGCTCGATACAAATTCATTTTAAAAATTGACATGGTTTTACGTTTGTAAGACGGTAAATTAAATTAAGAAAAAATAAAGTAAGAAAAAATGAAAGAAGGTTTGATAAAGTAAAATGATAAAAATCAATGTTCTTATTTTTCTTTCTTTTTCTTGTCATTTCCTTTCGATAAATCCAAGCATGGTATGCTCGAGGTCGTTCTTATAATCCTAACAGAATCCTTTGGGTTCCGGTGTCCCGCGTTATGCTAATGCCCTAATCGTTTGGGACAGCTCGACACTTATCTTTCTTCTTGTAAATAGGCGAGGACGAGTGTGCCGGTTTCTCTTGTACCACCATTTCATGTTGTATATATATGTGTGCACTGGCAGGGATCACCAAAGTGATCATGCTTTTCTCGGATCGAGGCTCGTGTTACGGGATCTCCGTCCTTTCCAGTTCGTTCGAGCAGATTTCTTGCATGATCGCACCCGAATTCAGATTTAAACCAGACACGAGGACATCTTCCGCACCATCGATATATTTCTCCGTTGACAACCAAGTTAATGACGCTCGTTAAGTTCGTTTATGCCGGGTATTATCAGATCTCTTTGAAAGTAACGTCGAAATCTTTTGAAAAATCGTCTACAATCGATTTTAATTATTTTTTTTCAAATTATTATTATTTTTTTTCGAAATATTATTATTTTTATTCAAAAAATAATTTAAATATATAATTTTTAATTAGAATTTTTAAATTAATAAATCATAAAGATTTATTTATTCGGAATGACGAATGTAAGGGTCACGTAGTATTGTAATTCTTGTCCAAAGTTCGCCTAATAAAATCGATAAACGTTTTAAAGACAATGAAATCACAAAGGTATGCGGGTCATCAAGGTGGAATTCACGTACCATAGCAGAATCCTTTTTCCTTCGTGTAATTCAAGGATTTCATAATGCAGAAGGAGACACCACGTCATAGTGGAAGCCTCTTATGGAGTTCCTTGGGCTCATCCTTTCGGAAAGGATAGTGTGGACCTCCCACGTTGGAAATACGATATGTGAGACCCGGGTGACGATCCCGATCGCTAATTGACCGTGCCGGCCACGTCGATGATCTTTTAAAAACACCCGCCGTATCGTTGATCGCTACGAGAAACGTCGGGCATGGTATCTTCCTTATTGGATATCCTTTAGTAAAGATTCGAGCACGCGTAATATATTTCCATTTGATTTCGATCTTTTTGTTAACTTACTTTTTTTCCTTTTTTTTTTCTTTCTTTTTCCAAAAATACTTCCATATAGATACAACAAAATAAGGATGAAAGAGATTGAACGTTTTCAAGGACATTATCGTGTTGCAACCAACATGGTAGCAGAATAGATTCAAGAAATACAAATTCCGGCGCAATCACAACGAATTACTCGACTGATTGGATCGTTTATGTTGATCCTTTGATCTCACTCTTCCCCCGCAGTTACGATGGCCCTTGAAATCGTGTAGGAATCCGTTAGGAGAGTTTATCATTGACTAAATAAGGTTGGAATAAAATAAGGATCTTTGGGCGTTCGCGGATCGGACTGCGGTCAGGAAGAATCAGGGAGCGAATTACCGATATGATTGCTACTGAAATATTCCAGCCGACAAAGCTCCAAGTGCTCGACTCGACTCGGAAACTACATGGGCGAAATCGTCCTAATGTTCGTTCAGCAAATCTTTTTACTGATTCTTCGTCGTGTTAAAAACGATTTCGTTCTAAACGTCTTTACGAGGTTACTGTTTTCATCGACAAAAATATAAAATTTATAATGAAATGATAAAAAGAGGAGAATTTAGATGGATGATCGAAATCTAACATGTTTAAACTCGAGCTAACAAACTCTAACTTGTATATTTCTATAATCAAATAGGTATGCTCGTATTATCGAGCCTTCTTACGGCTTCGAAATAAACTAATACTTTGATTTTGAGCGGCTTCAGCATCGATCCGTTGAAAAGAGTCTACTAACAAATGTAGGAACCAGTTGTTACTAGATATATATTTAAATATCTATGCATACTAGGTATATTTGTAAAATTAAGTTTTACTATTGTGTGTTAAAATATAGACTAAGGTCTAAATAACATTGAACAATAAAATAGTGACCTGAAATATGAAATTCTAGTTTAATCGCAATCATCGTCCTTGAATGTAACAACCCTTCGACAACATATTTCATTTCATCATCTTACAAAACGATAAAGATCGTACAGCTATGTGAGAATGATTTTCTACTCGTCATAGTTACATGTATGAATATATATTTATATGAATATATATATATATATATATATATATATATATATATATATATAGATTCTATATAGGATTGCATATATATATTTATATGTGCGTGTGTGTGTATGTATGTATATATATATATTATGTAGACTTGCCTTATTATCTCGTCGCGGAATAATCTCTCGCATTGTTGGCCGACTGTTAAATGAGAGCAAACGATTGTAGAACGTAGCCGCATCGGCTACGAAGCATAACTCTCGCGGTGAATTAACACGAGCATAAATTCCCATAGACACCTTCTTAATCGTCCTGTTCCTCTCTACACCTGCCTCCTTCAAGGGTACGCATTTGCATCGAGCTAGTTACGTACCGTATCGCTTGAGATACCACGGGGACGTAACCGACAATGCATTTATATCTACGCCAACGTAATCGTGCTTCTATGCGAGTAACCATAATCCAATTTAATTGCGAAATTACAAATTGATATCTTGTCATTTCTATAGAATCTCAGAGATAAAATTTTGTATCCTGTCAAGAACGATTTATTTCGTTTTAACTTTTACAGGATTCTATAAGACAAATATTTATATATTAGATAATCACATACGACACATTCTTTACGAGATAAATATTATATTGTAAATAATAAAAACAAGAATTATCTTATAAAAAAAAATAAATAAATAAACGAATAGATAAATAAAATATATCGGATATATAAAAAAAAAATTACAAATAATAATTTATTTTTATTTGAGAATTTGATATTTATAGAAAATGAAGAGAGAGAGAGAGAGAGAGAGAGAAAGAAAGGATTGAATTCAGGGCGAAGAAGACCAAGAGAAAATAGGAAGAAGGAAAGGAAGAAACAAAAAAAAAAGAAAGGAAGAAAGAAAGAAAGAAGCCGCGAGCGAGAAATTAGCGCGGCTAGTCGCCAGAGTTTAAGCGCGGAAACCCCGTGGGCAGGAGAGCGGCGGAGGATTTCTCGTGGTGGGAGATGGATTCGCGGCAAAGTTGGTGCGGAACGATGGCAATTAATAGCAGGAGCTATAGGGTGCCTGCGGAAGTAAAAATAAAATGGCACGAAGCGTGCCCCTTTGGCGGCACTCCGCCGAGTCATTAAGCGCTTCGAGGGAAGGGGTGCATTGTATAATATCTCGGTGCGTTACCAACGAAGAACAAGAAAGACAGAGAGAGAAAGAAAGAGAGAGAGAGAAAGAGAGAAAGAGAGAGAGAGAGAGAGAGAGAGAGAGAGAGAGAGAGAAAGCTTTGCATGCGCTCACATGAACACGAAAGGTATCGCATTGTTAAATCATACTTAAGAAATGATTAAAATAATGAATTTTTCGAAATTTCATCGATCGAATATAACATTATTACAGGTGTTTGATAATTATTAAATGTATATATTTATTAAATTTTTAAAAACTATAATAGATAAAATTTCATTCATGAAAAATACGAAGTGAAATGAAAGATATAATAAATTGATTCGTCCTAATTAATGTAATGTTGTTTGGAATCATTATAAAAATTAATTATTTCAATTTTTATTTTATAGTAAGTAATAAAACAAAATTATACTTAAATTTCTTTTTCTTATTGATATTTAAAATAATAGATTTTTATACTTATTGTAATGAAATTTCATCTATCATAACTTTAACATGACTTTTTTTAAACATATTTTTTAAAAATTAAATTAATTTAAATTAATATAATTAAAATATTCATAGTTCACAATTACGTTAACGTCGAACAATTTTTAATAAACATTTATGATTCGTTAATAATTATGTTTAAAAATTAATTTACACTTTTAATTCGAACTTTTAATAGTCCTATTTTTTTTCTTACTCCCATAGAAAATTTTATTGTAACTTTGAATAATTTTTCAAACATACTTCAAGATAGTACGTGTACACTGTAAGTAAGTACATACGTATATATAAGTATAGTAGATAGCTCTTATTTCTCTTAGAAAAATGATATACCTACCTACTATTTGTTCTCTTCTCGATAATGCCTCGGCAATATTTCGAAATTAGACTCGCGCGATCTAAGAGCAAGTAGGTATCTACTAGATATATCGAGTCGGTTCATCGATTGAGAAACGCCTCATAATTTTGCAGCTATAATGTACGTATAGCTACGTTAGACGTCGACTCGTATCGAGACACACTAGCTACGAATGAACAAACGATACCAACGAACGAATGGACGGACAGTGGACGGTATTAATCTAACGTGCGCGCGCGAGCACGCGCTAAAGAGTAAGTGAAAGAGAAAAAGAGAGAGAGAGAGAGAAAGAGAGAGAGAGCGAGAAAGAAAGAGAGGGAATTCGAGCGATAGCTCGTGATTAGCGAAGGGAACTTCGTTTAATGAAGGTAATTAAGTTTTTCTGCATTTCGAAGTCACCGCCATCTCTGTGCATGATGGATGCTTTGTCCGATATGTATGAAAGTGGTAGCATGAAAGGAAGGAGGCGGTCAAACCGATCAAGCGGACGAATGAAAAATTAGCCCTTTGAGAGAGAAAGAGAAAGAGAGAAAGAGAGAGAGAAAGAGAGAGAGAAGACGTTTTTGCGCCTCGAGTCGTAACACCACCGACGATTCCATCCCCCTCGAGCGAGACTTTATCCGCCACCTTAAATGTGCCACATGATGCGAATTCTCTTGATTAGAAAATAAAACAAAGAAAGAAATAAAAATGAAAAAAAAGTCACAAGCATAAACTCGTGATGATCGATGCTCCAAGAAATTGTAAAACGATTAAGATTCCACAGAACGAACAGAGAAATCGAATTGGAATCGATCATTACGAGCATTAAGACGCTATAATATCGAAGTATAAGTCATCTAATGATCACCGATAGGCCAAGGACGTAACGACGAACTATAAGCAAACGTGTTGTTACAGAGATGGAGATACTCACACGATAAACTTCTCTCTTTCTCTCTTTCTCTCTTTCTTTTCTGTCTCTCTCTCTCTCTTTCTCTCTCTCTCTCTCTCTTTCTCTCTCTCTCTCTCTTTCTCTCTCTCTCTCTCTCTTTCTCTCTCTCTCTCTCTCTCTCTCTCTCTCTCCTTTAGTTTCTTCAAAGCCATAGCTATATGATTGCTGACGGAACCTTCCTCGAACGGATTAAAACGATTACGGAGATTGAGAAACGAGATGGACGAAGAAGAAATAGTGGAGGAGAAAGAGGGTGGAAGTAAGAATTGTGAAAAAGGGGGAAGAGGAAGCCACGGAATTCTCATTCGACGCGATTACGTCATTAGTAGAAACGATTCTTAACAAGAGAAAGAGATAGATAGAGAGAGAGAGAAAGAAAGAAAGAGAGAAAGAGAGAGAGAGAGAGAGAGAGAGAGAGAGAGGTTGCGGGAAGAAAAAGAGAGAAATATGTATTGAAAATAATACACGTATACGAAACTGAAGAGTTTCACGAATTACCGATCGGTTTTGATACCAATATCGTTTCATGGTAAGAGAAGATGTCAGAGTTCGGTAAATTCTACCGTCAATATTATGTTTATTTCTATTTTCAGAATAAGTATTATGACTACGTAAGTACGTGATGCTATGCCGTCCGCTATCATTTTATCAATCACGTAGAGGAGATAGAAGTCAATCCGCTGGAGTACACTAGAATACGTAGAAAATGTACATTAATTGAAATAACAACGAGAAAGAAAAAGAAAGAAAAAGAGAAAAAAGAGAGAGAAAGAGAGAGAGAAAGAGAGAGAGAGAGAGAGAAAGAGAGAGAGAGAGAGAGCTTGCAGGAGCAGTTTTAAAGAACTCGGCAATTTAAGTAATACCACCAAGCATGATGCATCCCCCATGATTCTATCCTCCGGTCTTTTCCTCTTTCTTTTCGTTTACCGTCGGAATGATCATCGTTATACCGCTGAAATGCGTTATTGAATTGTGCGGAGTATTATCGAGGCGATAGACGATTCACGCCGATACATGTATGAGTCGTAGTTTTTCAGTTGGAAATAATAACGCATGAGCACGAGAGAGATAAAAAAGAAAGAAAAAGAGAGAGAGAGAGAGAGAGAAATGTGTACCTATGTATATGTATGATCGATACGTTATTAATTCTAAATATGAGATCTCAATCGCATCTTGCTAAGTTTTCCAAGGCGGTGCATAATATACGGACGGAGTATCTACGCTTATTAAATTTCCTATTAGCTTTCCTTTCGTGGGACGGTTGTCCTGTTAAGGCGGTGTTCTTGATACGGTCGATACTCAACTGCTAGCGTTGAAGCCTGATCCTGCTTGCAAGATCATAAAAATGGTATATTGCCGGATCGGCGGATTCATCGATGAGATAGATCCGACGGACCAAGGAAGGGACCGGTTAAAAGCGGAATGCGGTCTTGCCGCAAGAGGACTTTGTAACCGATCGGCCAATAGGCTCTCTCACTGGCTTGCGCAATATACCGATGAAGGAGACACGATATCGATGCACACCCCTTTGGTTTCAGCTTGTGTACACGATCCTGGCCACACACTGTGAACTTCAGACCACAGTAATTTAGCTGGCGAGCCATTGTACCTTACAATTTCAAATCACAATTAACTTCTATGCGGACTTACAATTAGTATCTATCTATAAGTGTAGAATAACCGTAAATTTTTCTTTATTTTGATCTTTTTAAATTAATTTAGAAATACGTAATTAAAAGAGATCTTAAAAATCCTTTTTATCAATCATACCGATTAATTTATAATATAAAATTTAATATTATGAAATAAATTAACTAATATTTATCAAGAAATTATATATCATTTATGTTATATTAATACCGTCAACAGATATATATATATATATATATATATATATATATATATATGTTTTTATTATATATATCTGTGTTTACACCGTTTGAACACTCTGGTCACATCAGTTACACGACATCGTCTATCTCCCTTCCTTCTTCTTCCCCTTTGAATGTTCTCCATTTCGTATGGACTTGGCCACACGTTACGGGCTTCAAACCACAGAGCCTAACGTTCCCATATGTATCATATGTTATATTCTACCGCGCATCGACATATATATGCACGCGTGTCGATTCTCACGCATTTGTGCACGTAAGACGTCGCTTAAACTTTAAAAAGCTGGTACTGTAACGTTTATACCATTTATCACGATCGAGAGATATATTACAAAAACTATCAATCGTATACGATAATCGATAAGTAATGTGAATAAATCAAAAGTTATGGTAAATGATCGACGATAATTAAATATTTTTGTTTCGATGGATCAAATTAGAAGTAGATTTCAACAGTTAAATTTTCGATAAAACCTTGTAAGTTGAATTTTTTACGAGTAGAATTTTGTAAAGAAAATAAATAATATAGAACTTATAGGATAAAATAGACAGGAAATCGTGGCAAAGACACACTAACTGCTACAGAACAGGCTGCGGTCTTTGCGGCGTTATATTCGTTTACCTTGCGTTAATCATGGCGTTTTATGGTAATTCAATATCGTCCTTCCCGAGCGTCCGCCCCACCCATTCTCGGTTCTGACTTTGCAATCGATCCTATCGCGTCGATACGAATCCCACTACCCCAAGAGAGAGAGAGAGAGAGAGAGAGAGAGAGAGAGAGAGAGAGAGAGAAAGAGAAAGAGAGAGAGAGAGACAGAGAGAGAGAAAGAAAAAGAGAAAGAGAAAGAGAGAGAGAGAGACAGAGAGAAAGAGAGAGAGAGAGAAAGAGAGAGAGGATCGTGCACACTGAGAGAGGTAATCCGATCGATCGGACGGATCGATCGACCGGTTGTCGTCGTGCCACCGGCCGACTTATGGCTCGTCGATCAAAGTGCTCCGTGTAAGGAGAGCCGATTTGTTCCTCTAATAATCTTTCGTACTTAACTCCTAATTAATGCTTCCACCGATCATCGCGATTCGATTTCCTCTTCTTATATATTTCGTTTTCTTTCAGTTATCATATGCAACTCGGTTATAACGTAGCATCGACCTCGTTTCTCTACAATAACTATTCAGATGGATTTTCTATATTCTAAGAGTGTCGAATTTTTATATCTTTTCGATTAGGCGTAATGTAACAAAAAAAAAAAAAATGAAGTATTGTATTATAATAGTGTATCTTATATAAGGCAATTATAGTTACTCAAGAGTAAATTACAAATAACACAAAAGAAAAGTCATTACTCTTCAAAGAACTAAAGGATCGTTCTACGTGAACTTTTTTTTTGTATATTTTTTGACACATAATACTGTGGGCGGTTAGCTTCGTTCTCGCTCCATCAGTTTCGATCAGATCCTGTAAGCAACTTGGAAGGAGAACAGAGGACTCATGGAACTCGATAATGAGCTTAGACGTCGTTTTTGAGACGCAAATGAGAGAGAGAGAGAGAGAGAGAGAGAGAGAGAGAGAGAAAGAGAGAGAGAGAGAGAGATCGAGTCGAATAAATTTCTATGATGGAAAGGAATTTGATTATCTTCAATTAATTTCTATTGGAACGAATCGATGGAAAAATTAAAACAAATTTAAAGGACGAATATTCAAAAATTATGAATCGTTATCAAGGAAATGTTGAGAGAGTCAGAAACTAAGACGTGAAAAAGAAAAAGAGAAAGAGAGAGAGAGAGAGAAAGAGAAGAATAGAAGAAGAAGAACGAGAAGGCAATGATATTTTTGCGGTGGCGCAAAGTTAAGGCTCCAGCCGCAGAGCAAACGTTGGTCGGCCGCAATCTTCGGTCAATTTCCGAGAAAGGGGCAAGCAATCTTACTGAGCAAACAAAAAGGTGGCCATCTTGAGTTATCTTTCGAAAAAGAACAAAGAGAAGGTAAGAGGAAGATAGATATAGAAGGAAATCGTTGATCGACCCTTTGTCGGAGAGCCCTTCGAAGAAGAAGAAGAGATATTTCAGTAGCAATCGCATCGATAATTTTACTTCGTTCCTAAGAAGCTACCGTGTGTTACTCGACGATTCAATCTCGACTGGCGTCTTTCTCCTCTTTCCTATCCAACCTTTCGTCTAATGTTTTCGAATGTATTAACTGCATTCTATAACCACGCAGTGAGTCGATCCTGCAAGAAATCAATTTAGCGGTCTATACATACCATTCTCAGAGAGAGAGATACGTATTCGACTACAGATATAATAAAGAGACACTTAAAAAAGTTTAAAAACACGAATTAAAAATGATCGAAAAGTTTGTAGACTCATTGAAAAATCTCTTCCTATCGCTTTTTCATCACAGCTCAATTACCGTCGAACTAATTAATACGACTGAATTTTTCTTATCGAAAAGCAGCCGATTCTAGCGAGAAGAGCAGGGAGGTTAAGACATCGACCAATCGATCTTTCCGTAGCCCCCGTGAAAACAAATGAGCTCCAGACAGGCGAGATCCGAAGCGGCCCTTTTGAGGCCCTTTGATGCCCGGCAGCTCTCTTGGATCGGGACAGTCCATTCACGGTAGCCGCTCTGGCTTCTCTGACCCCGACACTTCTCTTATTTCTTTCTCTCTCACTCTCTTTTTTCTCTTTAGTCAACGACCGACCATCGTCTCGCACCCAGCTGGAACGCCATAATGAACCAAAGGGTATGGACAATGGTTCGGGTACAAGATACGCACGACTATCCCACTTCGAAGGATTAATAATCTTCTTCGATAATTACTTTTTCTAACTTTGTAAAAAACGAATGACAGAATTATCGATTAAAAACACATATATATTTATATACGTATTATTATAAACTATTTGCCAACTTGAAAAACATTATCTCCAACGTTGTTTTAATTTTTTATTTATTTTTTTTTTATTTGTTTCTTTTTTCTTTTTTAAATCTATTTGAACGTCCTATCGGTAAATGACGCAATTAAAAGAGATAATTGTACTTTCGAAGTAAAGAAAAAGCTAGATGCTATTAAACTGTAACAATAGACTCTGGCATGGTTCATTGTCGATGATAATATTGATTAATTATAAAGTGGAAGCGCCATCATGTCGAACGGACAGCTTCGCCGATTGTAAGCGATCATTAGAGCGTTCATTAAGTAAGAAAGAAGCTTATCGAACGAGGCGCCCAAGTGGGACCCAAGTGAAAAAAATTTTTTTCTTTTTTCCATTTTTTTTTTTTTTTTTTATGTAGACTTATGTATGAACCCGAAGCATCTGTAATAGCTCGAAGAAAAATTACTTTTTATGGTGTAAAAATATTTAACTATATCGATCGTAAAAAGAAAAAGGAACACCAGAGAAGCTCATTTTATCGATGTTAAGGTCTCTTACAAAAGGATAGATGACAATGATGACCAGGATTATACACCTTAAGTCGCGTCACAAGGACTAGCCCGGCTTAAATTCCTTTTAGAAATATAATAGAAAAGTTATTGGCGACGTTACAATGACGTGGAGAGATCTGTAATTAATGGTCTTTCTACGAAGTGGCGTATCGTTGTATCGCATTGGCGTAGAAAGAGTTTCCTCGCTAACTAATAAACTCACAGCTTTTGGAAGAACAGTTTCTATAGCTAGCAAGAATTGCTTATGAGAAAATATTTGCTCTCTGAAAGTAATCCTGACAATGCGAAAATACTAATAAATTATATCGCGGGAGTTATTATCGTAAAGATGGAGATTAGAAGTGACACTTATTGTTAGAGCCAGGCTCTAGTAAATTATTTTTTACATGTTATGGCTACGACTAATATTAATAATAATAATAATAGTAATAATAATAATAATAATAATAATAATAATAATAATAATAATAATAATAATAATAATAAATGAAGATGATGGTAATGATGATGATGACGTTGATGATAGTGATGATGATGATAATAATAATAATAACACTATCTATAATCTTTTTTAATACGAAATAAAAATTCTTTATTTTCAAAATACGATTTTGATCAGACGAATAGATCGCAAAGCGAAAGAGCGATTCATAAAGACGGAAAGTCCCTTTCTGCCTTTAGCCCTTCACCTCCGGCACGAGCCACAGAGGAGAGGTAATTAATTAAGTTTGACTTACCGCATGAATTACAGAGGCCCCCGTCGATTAATTAATTGTAACTTAGCTTGCCACCCTTGCGCACAGGACGTACCTCATCCATGGGGATTTTGTCACCTTTTAAAAGCCGACCTACTACTGTACTTCGTACGACATTCTGAAAAATAATGAATTTCCTTGAAGAAGGGAAGAAAGAAGAAAAAAAAAGAAAAGAAAATGAAAGGATGATTTTTCTTTCTCTATCTATCTCATTTTCTTACTTTTATTCGCCGAGTTTCAAACGTGCGAATTTTCAACATAGTACTCTTTTTATCCATAAAGTAAAATGATAATCTATCGCTTGCAACAAATACAGATACGAGGTTATAAAAGAAACGTTAGGTAGGAACGAGAGAAATGAGAGGATACAAGCAGGGAATAAAAGAAATCCAGCAAGAGTAATGCCGAGGGAAGTAGTTAAATTCGTTGCATGTGTGCCCTCAAAAGATCTCTACTCGCCCTCTACACCCTTTGTTTCTGCGTTAGGTAAGCTTTTGTTTCGGTTATACGACCCAGCATAGCACGACGGCCCATGGTCCAATAAAACGAAAAACGGAATCCCCTTTTACAATGCCGTACATTTGCATAATTTCGCGTAATCTCCGCCATTTTCGCTTCTCACGATTTTCTCCTCCTCTTCCTCTTCCTCCCACTCTTACTTCACCTTGGACACAATTTATTTTCAAGTATATAACTTGATATTTTTAACTTTTTTTTGTATATTTTTAACTGAATGAATGTTCGAGCTCGTTCGCGAACATAAGTAAATCTTATAAAGTATTGCGAAAGAATACGTTGATCGAGATAACAAAGATTAGAAAGAGAATAAAACGAAGAAAATAATTGGTCGATTAGAAAAAGATAGAGAAAGTAAGAAATTAAGAAAAATGATTGGTTGATAAAAAGAAGAATGGTTAGAAACAAAAAGAAAGAGTGAGGCGAGTGTGATGATAAAAAAATAGTGATAGAAAAAAAATAGAGAGAGAAAGAGAGAGAGAGAAAGGAAGAGGGAGAGAGAGAATACAAGCAAACCTTTAACCTGACAATAATCGAGTATATCGATAACGTAGACGATTTCACGAGTTATACAAAAAGCGAAAAGATCGAAGATCATGGACGATTATCTTTCATGTCCAATGTTGCCATCGTTAATTTGATAAAAATTACTACCAATTTGTCTCTACCTGTTCTACATCTTACATACATACGTAGACAAATTAATGGCGATCGTTACGATGTTTCAAAAAAGAAAGAATGATGTGAATGAAAATCAAAGATTTATTTTCTTTTTTTTACATGCCTTTTGAAACGAATAACATTTTACGAAAAATTATACGAAAATTTTGATCAAAAAAGATTCGTATTATTTCTTCGACATTAACCGGAAATACAAATCAAAGGAAGGAGGGAACGAAAGAGAGGGAAGAGAGAAAGAGAGAAAGAGGAAGAGAGATGGCGAGAGAATCCGGGAACGTTTTCGCGGTGGAACGAAGCGGTGAACGCTAATGGCGGCGGTCGCTCGGAAGATGAATACGAATGATTAAGAGCGATTGGATTGTAGGTGCTCGCCTCAATTACGAGCGAAGCACGCCATTCCCTCGTTATATCGAAGCTGTTCTCTGACGGCACGTTGACTGCTACGACGACGACGACGACGACAACGACGACGACGACAACGATGACGATGATCACTACGTCCAACACGAAAACCAAGACGACGACGATCATATAGTACATCGTATTCGTACGATGGTTGCTTTTGGTTCGAGCGGAGACACGAAATTTTAAAATGTGTGAACGCTCCTTTATTAGTAGCGTGACCAATCAGTGTCAACGTTATTAATCAAAACTCTTAACGCTGCCTCCTCTCTACCTCCTCGTCTATTCGAATAACGTCTGGCGCCTCCTCGCGGAATTTTAACTGACTTAAATTGATCCCCGGTAGATGATAATTCGGTAGATGATCGAATAAGTACTTATTTAATTATTTACTTTTTTTATATTTTATCTAATAATCTAATTAATACGTTGAATGTTATTTTAGGAGTTTACCAATCCACTGGTAATCAATTTTCAAAACTTTATTTAATATATTGATTAAAATTTCTTTTATGACATATAGAACATTGAAAGTATATGCCCTAATAATAAGAGTAAAGTCTAATGTTGAAAGTATGACAATATAAATATTTTTTATCTTTTATTAACAAAGAATTATGAAAGATATTAGATGAGTACTTTGATTTCTACAAAATCAATTTGACGTGTAACATGTTAACTAATGAAATTTGTAGAAATATAATTTTTAATAAATGTAAAATCTAATGAAAAAAGTATGATGATAAATGTTTCTGTTTCCTTTATATAGCTAAATTATAATCTAATTAATATCTAATTAATATCTAATTAAATTATTTATCTAATATCTAACAATACATATTTCTTGATATAAAAGAATAAAGTCTAATATAAAATAAATACTTAATGTTTCTGTATTTTTTATCTATTATCTATCTAATATTTAAAATATATACTCTTTAAAAAGTGTGACTATAAATTATCTTATATCTTTTATGTACAAAAAGTTATAAAAGTTTTAATATGAACATATGGATTTCGGCAGAATCAGTTCGGCACTCAACGTGTTAACTAACAATATTTACAAAATTATAATTTCTAATAAAATCAAAGTTTAATGTAAAAAGTATAAGAATGAATCCTATTTTATTTTTCATTTACCAAAAAAATTTTGTAAAATATTAGAAATGAATACGTTTAATATCTCGATTTTTTCAATAATCAATGCGGCATTTAACGCGTTAAATATCGACATTTAAAAATAATGAACGAAAAAATTATTTAATTAGATTTTTATAACTTTTAGAATGATTTCTATATTTCCATGACAATTTATTATATTTGCGGAAATTATAAAGAAATATACACGCAATATTTCGTATGGAAAGAGAAAACGTTCTTCCCTCGGTTCTATCGTGCCACGTAAATCCTTGGACGGTGTTAATTATGAAGGCAGTGTTGCATTGTAGGTGAAAGCGGAAGCGGGAAAAGATCCAACGAAAGTTAAACGAGCCACGAAACAAGACCACAAAGGGAGAGAGAAAGAGAGAAAGAGAGAAAGAGAGAGAGAGAGAAAGAGAGAAAGAGAAGCGTTCGTTTCTTCGCGAGAAATTCATCGACTTGCTGCGCTTCGTCGATCCTATTATTCTTCCATTTTTTATCGATTTCAAGGTACTCACGTTCGTCTAAGAGGAGAAATTTTTAAATTAACTTGTTAAACAGTGGAAGACGAGTTAATTCGTCATGAAAAATTAATTTTTATTGTAATAAAATAATAAATATATATCATTCCTATTAAGAAAGCATAATACAAAATGGGGCAAATCTTCCTAGATGATTTTTAAATATCATTTATTCATTTTTAAGATTATTCACGTTAATTTTTTTTCAAATTGTAAAACTATAAGTCTAGAAACTTTTGACCTGTATTTTCTTGTTTATTAATTTATACTAAAATTTTTTTCTGTTAGTAGCATTTTATTTAAAAAATATATATATAAATAAAACAAATTTCATATATTCACTTGATCGAAAATCTTTGAAAATCTTTTTGATTAACAGATTAATTAAAAATATAGTATAAGTAAAATAATTCGAAGAATATGTTCGATCCTCGTACTATGTGATTCACAAAAAAATCATTATCGGATACGATTTATCAAACGTATAAGTTGCGGGATAAATTAATCGATCTAGAAACGCTCTGTAAGATGTCTAATAATAACAATAGCAATTCACGGTGTACTTACGTTCATAGATTAAACCAAGGAAATTATCTACGAGCAAATCGTTTAAACATCCATCATTAGATCCGTAATTACATGCATTTATGCTCTCACCCTTCCACACTTTCCGCCTTTCGTCTCTCGTAATTATGCGAGAGCTATGAGAGCATCGTGAATCTAAGTGCAACGTTAATACGATTCGTATTGATCAATTCTTGATTAGAAGATAATTCAACTGAACCAGTGGCGTCGAACTTGTCAACATTTTTCGATTAACGACACGATTCTATTGAGCTTTTAATAATAAATAAATCAAAAGAAAAAAAAATAAAGAAAAAAAAAGAGAGACAAATTTTCTCGAGAGATTTCGCAAAAATTGCATAAACGTCGAGTGTCCGATGAAAGTGACGATAGTCTGGGTGTATAAATGTATATATGGCTGTGTTTGTGTATGTGTTCGGTGCTAAGCGACGTTCGATTCACCATCTGTCGACATGTGTTGTGCTCGCGTGTTTCCTTCTGAAAGAAGAAGAAGAAGAAGAAGAAGAAGAAGAAGAAGAAGAAGAAGAAGAAGAAGAAGAAGAAGAAGAAGAAGAAGAAGGAGGAGGAGGAGGAGGAGAAGTAGAAGAAGAAGAAGGAGGAGGAGGAGAAGTAGAAGAAGAAGAAGAAGAAGAAGGAGGAGGAGGAGGAGGAGAAGTAGAAGAAGAAGAAGAAGAAGAAGGAGGAGGAGGAGGAGGAGGAGGAGGAGGAGGAGGAGGAGGAGAAGAAGAAGAAGAAGAAGAAGAAGAAGTAGAGATGAGAAGAGTCACGGAGTCACGTGCGGTCTAAGGCCATCGTACACCGAGCGAGGCTCGATAGAAAAAAAGAAAGACCGCCGTTGAGTCTCGCGTGATTTCCCATCCGACGTTCCTCTTATTTTTTTCCTTCTTCTTCTTTTTCTTCGACTTCGAATTCGACTTCGATTTGGTTTCCTTTTTCTAGATATGTTTCGAATGAATATTTACTTAACTTTTTTTCAAGTCGTAATTCTCTATCGAAAGAAAAGAGAGGAAGAGAGAAAGAGAGAGAGAGAGAGAGAGAGAGAGAGAGAGAGAGAGAGAGAGAGAGAGAGAGAGAGAGAGAGAGAGAGATAACAATAAATGTATTTAGAACTATCAGAAACACAAAAATCAAATATATTAAATAAATGTAAAAAATTTCCTTAATATATTGATTAAAATTGTATGAATAATATAAGTAATCAAATCATATAATTTACTGATATTACTGTGTTTTATATAATCTCAATCTGTAAGATTACTGACTACTTTATTCTTTTCTTTTATAAGACTAGCTGACTTCTAGATATCAATTGGACTCGCCTAATCATTTGCCTCATATCTACAGAGTTTGCTCAGAATATCGATGCCAGTATATTTATTGCGTACAACATGTAATGAAATCACATCGTAGAACTTTAGGAACGAATTTTTGATATGCAGAAAAGAAAAAATAGATTTTATGAAAATTGGCCAGAAAATGTTTAATTTTTGAATTATAATATTTTCAAATATGATTTTAATGGAACCCGATTATGTTTGCTTTATTTGCCAAAATTAAATCCAAGGCACTAGTTATATTGTGCTCAAATATCTAACCATGACTTAAAAATTGTTTTTTATACTAAATATTTTTAACATCCGCGAATGAATTACCATATTCACAATCATAAGTAGATATATTTTGAACGCGTTCGGAACTCAACGAGACGACGAGCTGAGTGTTATATTCAAGATAGTAGGCGGATATTTCGAACATTTCATATAAGGAAATGTCAACAGAGTGTGTCATAATTCCAGCAAATGAACATAATTGAAGTACACTAATATCGTACTTGAAAGTCTTATAACTCTGAAATTAAGCATTTCCGAACTCATATTGAAAGAACCTATTTTTCTTGTCTGTATATGAGAAATTCGTTCCTGAAGTTTCGTCGCTTAATTTCGTTATACCTTGTTTGTGTAGTAATACTATAATGTAATTAGAATTGGGAAAATGCCGAAAATATCATGGCACCGACAATATCATTTGTTCGTTTTGCAGATAACTGACTAAAACTGGTTAAAACATACTATTTAAAAGTTAAAGCAATAATTAATTTATTATGAGAGAGAGAGAGAGAGAGGGAGATCGATTTTTACGGTAGTACGAATATACATATATCGACTTAATAAAAGAATATTAAGAGAAAAGATAAATTAATTAAACTCATCGAGAATTAGAAGAGGAACGTTGAAGGATCCAGAAAGTTTTCTCACTGGAATCTCTAACACAACCTTCAATCTACCAATAGCATTCCTTGCTGCCGATGATGTAATTTAACGAGCCAAAACATCTTCAATCACAAACTTTTTCTCTCTATACTCTCTTTACCCCTTAGCACACAGCTTCGCCATTCTCTTTCTTGGAGCGATAATTTGCTTTTACCAAGTTTGAAACGATAGAGAGCTAAAGAGAGAGAGAAAGAGAGACAGAGAGATAGATAGAGAGAGAGAGATAGCGCGAAATGATTGCTTAAAAGAGATTCAAAGCGAGTGGAGGGACAGATTACCGAGAAGTTTACCAATCCCATGCATTTTTCTTCCTCTTTTTTACGTCCACCCCCTCCTCTCTATCTCTCTCTTTCTCTCTCTCTTTGTATTTTAATACCACCGCAACGACACGCGGACACTGATAATCTTGGAAGGGGCTTTTTTAAATTGGCTCCTTTGACGCGATACGCCGCGCGATGAGTTTTATATCGGAATAATTTTCGAGCGGCCTCCCTGAGCTTCGTTCTCTCTCTCTCTCTCTCTCTCTCTCTCTCTCTCTCTCTCTCTCTTTCTATCTATCTATCTCTATCTCTCTTTCAGCAGTTTTTATCACGGAAGCGAGCAGAAATTGTGCCAAAGATTCTTTAAACGTATCGACGGTTAGTCGAAATGATCGATCTCGTTGATGAGTTTTAGTTAAAAGAGAGAGAGAGAGAGAGAGAAAGGAAGAGAATAGCTTCCAACTTCAATAATTTCACGCCATATCGATTTACTTTTACAATTGATCGATACTCTACGATCAGTTCGTCGATTAGTTGTTACCGTTTTTGTTATTACAGTCGTTTCTATTTTATTTATTCTATTTACTTATCTTTTATTTCAATGATTATTCTAAAATCGTTAGCAAAGTATTAATGATCCTATATAATCTAATTTTTATTGACATCTAGAAAAAAATTTCATCATATAAAAATTATAATATATTACTTATACTATGTAGTATATTTATATTATACTCTTTTTCTGCTCTCCCCTCTCTCTCTCTCTCTCTCTCTCTCTCTCTCTGCCTCTTTAAATTGTTCTATAATACATTACAATCATACTATTTTATAAAAATCAAATTATATTTTAGTATAATTATATCATATATACTAACAATAAGTATTATTTATACTCAAAAGATACGAAAAACTTCGGATACGAAGCAACAATTAATTTTGTGACGGTACAATGAAATAATAGTTAACACATTGTTAACGGTATACTATGAAATGAATCTTATTTCAATTTCCGGACATTTTTATGAAACATATCAAATATACATGCACGTGTTTAAAAAAGGATGAAAATATTTTATTAAGTATTAATTCTTTATTAAAAATTGATGAGTAGAATTAATGATTATATTATTAACATTAAATGTGAATTGCTGTATATAAGTATCTTTCATTTCCAACATTTAAAAGATATCACGTTTCTCTCGTCAACAATTTGTTAACAAATACATTTATACAAGTGTATGAATTTAAAGTTACATAACGTTAGAAAAGGTTAGTAAAAGAAAAAGAAAAGAAAAATATTCTGCAAAATCGTCGAAAATGTTTGTTGTTGTCAGTTCGAACGAAACTTCAAAGTTAAAACGATATCGATCGTTACGCTCGAGTCGATGATAAAGCCACTCGGCTCGCCAATTAAGTCCTTGGGGTGTCATTAAACAAATGCCGGACTCGTTAATGCTGTGAAATGCTGGAGGAAGTACGCGGCTGGCATAGTTTAAAACGAGGAAACGGACGTGAAAAACGACAATTACCAGTGTGCTGCATGGTGAGCGCCGTTATCGCGTCAGGAAACCGACTGGACTGGGACAATAACGAAATTGTTACATAAAATTCATCCTACCGTACGACGCTTGTCAGACCACTCGGTACTCTAATGGTGTTATATGAAAATTTCGTCCATGTTTTTATTCTTCTCCCTTTCTTCTTTTGTTTTCATCATCAATTTTCTTCCTCGTCCTGAATTTGATTCGTATTACGAAATCGAATCTTAGAATCGAATCTCTTTGAAAGTATGATTCTTTTGAAATTATCTCGACGTATATATATATATATATATATATATATATATCCATATACGTATATATTAAAAACTATCATAAAATGAATATTATTTAATGCTGTATTTACGAGCACTGATTGTATATCTACTTTTATTGAAATTAAAAATGTAGTTTCTTTTTTTTCATTATAACATTATTTCATATCATTACATCAGTCAAAGTCAACATAAATTGCTAGAAAATAATATTTATGATTCCTCTAACTTCAACCATGAAATTTGAAATACGTCAAATTGACCGGATCAGCAAATTTAACGTTAAATGATAAATATTACGATGTATACACGTTGTTATTATTTATATAATTAATTCTAATTATTCGATTGATCTGTTCTAACTACGGATTTATTAAAACAAAAAAAGAAAAATAAATAAACAAGAAGAAAAAGAAGAAAAATAATATTCGGAAAAGAATAATGCAAAAGATAATCGATGTCAAGGTTTTCGTTATCGAACATCTCATTGGTTCAAAGTTTAAGAGCATGCATGTACTTGCTTTATACATATTTACACAAAGAAAGAGACTTACGGTAAGTACGCGAGTCCGTCTAATCGGCATCACGTGATTATCAAGTACGGCCTTTGCTTCGCACAATCACGAGAAGTCAAACGCGGTAGTAGACATTAGCATAATGATCATGGATAAGGGAAGCATACGATGTGTCCTGCAATCATAATTCTCTCTCTCTCTCTTTCTCTCTCTCCCTCTCTCTCCCCCTCTCTCTCTCCCTCTCTCTCTCTCTTTCTCTCTCTCTCTCTCTCTCTCTCTCTCTCTCTCTCTCTCTCTCTATCTCTATCTTACTACTTTTTCCAGGAGGAGAAAGATCAGAATCGACTCCGCGTGCGAGCTTCGCAGTGAAGAAACGAAAGTGCCGTTCTATGAAGAGAAAATAAAGAAAAAAAGGAAAAAATAAAAATTACAAAAAAAAGTTAGACGGAAAATAAACATACATATATACATACATACATAGATACTACACACGTTAAACGTACGGAAGCGAAATTGTCCGTATGTTCTTTCGAGAACCTGGAAGATGGTAAAATAAAATAATCGTCAGCTATTATCCATTACACATACAAATATACACAGATACCTATTCGAAGAGAATCGCGTATTCCTCGTTCGCACATACAAAATAATTATACATACATACACACGCGCGGGCGAACACATACGGGCGCGCGCGCTTAGCTTTTGTGAGAACCCATGCAATTACCGAGCTAGCTAACATTCTACTGCCTTGCATCGTGTCTGCTACCTTCTTCATAACGAATTAATTTAGATGTCTTAATTGCGATCGGTTAATTGTTCTGGAACGCGATGCACTCGTATTAGACACATGCACGAGTTAATGCCGTGCAGAGGAACGAAGTTTTAGAGGTGTTGGTATATAGCACAGCTACTTCCGAAGACACCCGGAATCTTTAAAATCGGATTACATTGCTTTCACCGAGTTCCACGCTCCCGCGACCAACGATCGTTCATTAAATTGTCCTATTTCGTGAAATACCGTCGTACACGTCGAATTATATCGCGATCAAAAAATATCCTTAATAATATTTCAAGATTTTTAACGAATCGCATCCATGAATATTTCTTTTTCATTTTTGAATTTGCCTGACAAATTTTTAAATCAAAATCCCGGCGCAAAGCATAAGATTATAAAATTGTAATATCAGAAAAAAAGAAGGAAGAGTTATATCACGAATAATGATATTTCAAGATTTTTAATAATTCACTTCGATGAAATTTTTTGTTATTTTCGAACTATTCTTTACTATATATATAACTAATAAAATTAGGTATAAAAAAAGGTATAACTAATAAAATTTTGAATTCGAATTTCCGATAAAATTATAGAATCGTATTATATAACTCATGAAATAAAAAAAAAAAGATAAAAAAAATTATACCATGATTAGAAAATATGCTTAATGGTAGAAATTAAAGGATTTTTAATAATTCACTTCGTTTTTTGTTATTTTCGAACTATTCTTTCCTGACATAACTGATAAAATTTTGAATTCGAATTTCCGATAAAATTATAGAATCGTATTATATAACTCACGAAATAAAAAAAAAGATAAAAAAAATTATACCATAATTAGAAAATATGCTTAATGGTAGACATTAAAGGATTTTTAATAATTCACTTCGTTTTTTGTTATTTTCGAACTATTCTTTCCTGGCATAACTGATAAAATTTTGAATTCGAATTTCCGATAAAATTATAGAATCGTATTATATAACTCACGAAATAAAAAAAAAAGATAAAAAAAATTATACCATAATTAGAAAATATGCTTAATGGTAGACATTAAAGGATTTTTAATGATTCGCTTCGATAATTTTCTTTTTCATTTTTAAATTATTCGCTTACTCATTTGCTCGACAAATTTCGTATTCTAACTTCCGGTGTGAAGTAAATGACTATAAAATTGTAGAATTGTGTTGTATGAATCACGAAAAGAAAAAAGAATGAGAAAAAGTAAAAAATATCCTTAATGATATTTAGCCCTTTACAACTCAATTTTTTCTCATTTCTACAGAGATATTATAGAATCTAAAAATGATAGTATTATTAATACTAGAAGTATTAAACTGTATCCACTAAATATAATATATATTCAAAAAATATGAATAACTTCGGATATGAATTAACAATAATATGAAATTGTATTAATAATATGAAATAAAACTTAAATAAATACAGAAATAGAAACGTTTGACTCATGTAAAATTACATGAGATTATAAAGGGTTAAAGATTCTTACGAATTAACTTCGATGATATTACTAATAGAAGAAGCAACGATTTTTACATAAGGAAATTTTTCCAATAGAAATTTTTCAAATATACGTATTCGATTAATTTTGCGAATTAGTATATTTTTCATTTTTTAAATTAATCACTTTCTCGCTTCCTCGATGAATTTCGAATTCAAACTTTTTGCAAGAAGCAAAGGAGTATACAATTATAAGATTGCTTTGTATAATTCACGAAGAAGAAAAGAAATAGAAGTAGAAACAAAGTATAAATCTATCAAGGAAACGATAACGTTAAATGCGTACATGGAGGCGATTACGAACGGCACATTATTCTCGCTTTTCTCCTGGGAAAGTTAACGCATCGAGCGTGTTAATTATAATGAGCGTTAAGTAACCGCTCGCGCACTCACCTCGTTGTTATATGGCCATTCGCCATTATCGTTTGTATCCGTAGCATTCGCGTTGGTGTCGGCAGCGCAAGAAAATCGTGCGCAACACAGTCCAGTCCAAACCCTGCGTCGCATCGGTGAAAGCAGTTTACAGGCTTGTTACTTATCGCGATGAACCGCGTTAACGGGCTAATGCACGAGAAATCATATATTTTGTTTAACCCAGCTCTCAAGTCTCTACGTGGATTTTCATTACTTGACTAAATCTATGCACGCGCGAAATTTAAACCTGGAAAACTTGGAAAACTTCGTCAAAAGAAAAGGATACATATATATATATTTTTTCTTTGTTTTTTTTTTTCTTTATTTTCTATTAAGATTTCAATTGAAAAAGAAAGAAATCACAATTTTCTTGTTCAAAACGTCGATTTTTATAAGAATTCGAATACGTCCTTGATGTCGTTCGATGAGATTAGTTTGAGATTAATACATCGCCAAGGACGTTCAATATTGGAACAAAGGAGTTTTGTCCCTCGCAAATTTTATGCTCCCTACGTCGTTCTCCGTCATAACGTAAAAAAAAAAAACGTATGTAACGTTGAAATGTCCACGTTGTAATGTGACGTATAAACGCGAAAATAACGAGGTCCGAGGAAGAGTGAGAGAAGTAAAAGAGTAAACGTGAAGGGTGTGATAGGTCTATGGCTTCTTCACACGCGAGGTCAATAAAACGGTTTTCATGCTACTCTTTACTTTTACGAAAGCCGTCGATCAGCTGGATTTTTAATACGTATCCACGATGGATTTCAATCGATCGAGTATAGAATAATAGGAATTAAAAAGAATCGCAAGTTTTTTGTAGAAGTATCATTGGAATTTTCTCGAGACTTGCGATTCATCATACGTGCGCACGCTTATGCTTATACATATCGAGAGAGGGAGAGTGAGGGGGAGGGGAAGAGCGAGAGAGAAAAGAAGAGACCTCAGGAATCTTTCGACCTCAATTTTCGAGGCTTACGGCGCAGCCGACGCGGCGGATCGATGCCGATTCGAGGCGTGAAATCCAAAGGCAACGAGCGAGATATTCACGGTAATGACTCGTAATAAGCGCCGGAGCGCGGCGGCCAATGTAAACGATCGAAAAAGTCGTTAACTGGTCGGAAATCGGTAATCACCTGGAATAATCGACTCCTCTTGTAAGTGCTTACGTTTTTATACGTCGCGGTGTTAGAAAGAAATCGAGGCCGGTCGTGCATACCCCGTGAAGGTGGATATGTGTTAAAAAAAAAAAATTAAAAAAAAAAAATAAAAGGGGGAAAAAAAATACAAAAAAAGAAAGAAGAAACAGAAAAAAGAAATAAGAGATGACGAACGAAGGAAATTAGAAAGGAAGAGATAGATAGATAGGGAGATCATTTTTATTTCGCCGTATTTTAACATGTTGAATGCCGAGCTATTTTCACATTAAGAACGTGTAGGCCATGAACACCTAACGTCATTGCACTTATTGTAAATGCTTATAAAACACGAATTATGATATTTATGAAACCAAAAAAATAATTAGTATATAGAGCAAGGTGTAATATATAATACGTGCTATAAACATAAAATTATAAAATTATTTAAAATTAATTGAAAAATATTTCCCTTTTTATTCATTAGCGATTATCCGATGGATTTCTTAAGGGTAAATATTCCATATAGTAATTAATGACCCTTGAAAGTCCAACGGATTACCAAGGATATGCATGTCAAGTGTTCCAACATGATAATTTATCGTTATTCTATATTTTGAAATCAGTATCATTCATCGATAATTTTTTTACTCATTTCATTTGTTATTTATATCGTGTTTGAGAAGGTTATACAATTGTAAAAGCCGTATAGCAATAAGAAAAAATAAATGTAATTAAAAAGACATAATTGATAACTTCAAAATAATAAACAGTACACTGGTCCCTTGTATAAACTGATACTCTATGAAAATCGTATTATTATACATAATAATTATGATCATTTTACATAAAATAATCAAAACTGTCCGTATTGGAGAATCTGGCGTATATCACTGGTGGCCCACACGATATTAAACGTATTAATCGGACATAAGCTGCGAATATTTCACGAATAATGAGGAGTATTTTCTCTCTTTTATTCTTTCAAAATAATCCACGATTGCTCCTCGAACAACGAATACGGAGATTTGAACGAGCCAACGGGATATCCTAATCGTACGGTTCATTATGCTCTCTTCCTTACCCTTCCACCCCCATCTCTCTCGCTCTTTCGAACGTGCACGCGCGCACGAAGCTTCGAACACGCGATGACTATGACCGATGCCGAGAGCCACGACGAATCGCGATGCGCATTACGAATAAATATCGCACTCTTCGCTTCTCTAATGCCTCCGTGCCGCGCAGATGACCACTTGGGTGGGTTTCGAAAATGCATCGACGACGACGACGACGACGACGACGACGATGACGACGACGACGACGACGACGACGACGACGACGACGACGACGACGACGACGACGACGACGACGACGACGACGACGACGACGACGACGACGACGACGACGACGACGACGACGACGACGACGACGACGACGACGACGACGACGACGACGACGACGACGACGACGACGACGACGACGACGACGACGACGACGACGACGACGACGACGACGACGACGACGACGACGATGATGATGACGACGGAGACGATGTCGACGAAGAAAAAGAAAAAGAAGAAAACGAAAATGAAAACGAAGAAAAGAACGTCGTAGTACGATTAATTTGATTTTCGATTCTTTTTTCTCTTTTTTCCCTTTCCTCTCCTTTTACGAATATTCCTACGAATCACGCGGAAATATCGCGAGATAAATAAATAAATGGATTTTCGTAACCTTTCTCCTGAGAGACGATCGATCACTGCTTACAACTAACGGCTGCAAATTTTTCTCAAAGACACTTTACGCAACAGTACAGAAAGCTTCGGTATGAAAGACGAGAGAGAAAGAAAGAGATAGATAGAGAGAGAAAGAGAGAGAGAGAGACAGGTAGAGAGAGGGGGGGAGAGAGAGAGAGAGAGAGAGAGAGAGAGAGAGAGAGAGAAGGAGAAGAAGAATGAGAAATGTAAGGAACATTGAGAGATTTCGTTCCAACAATGGAACGATCCAGAGACGATAATGACCGCTAATTTGATGCGCGCGAATAAGAAGGAAAGTTCGAAGGATGGGCGAATAATAATCGTCGCAACGAAAATCGTGCCATGAACGCGACGTGCCATCTCGAGAGCACGATTCCACGGCTCTCCTCATCTATCTTCCAACGCGTTGGTAGCGAAAAAAGAAGGCATAATTAAATTAAATTAAGCTCCCTCCTCTCTCGCTCTTCTCCTTATCCTCATACTCCTTCTCTACCTCCTACTCCTACTCTATTCTTCTTCTTACTCTGTTTCTTCGCTCTTCTCACCTTCGGCCCTTTCCTCTTCGTCTTCTTTCTCCTTCTTTCTCTCCTACCGGCGGCGATAGTCCGCACCCGATGCCGCCTTTATTTGCAAGCAATTTGCGCCCCTGGATCGCCCTGCAAAAAATCTCAAAATAATGCCCGAGTATTAATCATATTCCCCTCTCATACCGGCGTTCCCTCTTCTTCGTCTTAGTCCTCTTCTTCTTCTTCTTCCGCCATCTTTTCGTAACTCGACGATCCTCTCTCTTGAGTCTGCCTCCTCTCTCTTGTAACTGTATGTACCGTGTCCTCCTCCTCCTCCTCCTCTTCCTCCTCTTCTTCTTTCTCTTTCTCCTTTCCCCCTTTTCCTTCCTATTCTCAGAACGTCCATTCTTCCATACCGCGTACTTTCGTCCTATGATTATACGTTATTCTACTCTACGTGCTAGACTGAAAGTACTAGAGTCTCTTAAAGTTATAATCATATTGCGAGGAGGGTACACGTTGATAGATTCTATTTTTGTAATTAATGCCTCGGGGAGCGATTCATTTACAATGTTACAGGCTGCTTCTCACAGCTTTTGATACATCGTCCAAATGAATTTCCTCTTAATGCGAAAACCGTCGGAAGAGTCTTATGACTTACATTACGTTAACACGATATATCATATAAAATAATATTCACGGTTCAAATATTTAAATAGTATTTAACATTTGTTGGAAATAATATGATAAATAAGAAATAATAATAAATAATAAAAAGATAATATTATACAAGATTCAAGTTTTCTTCGGTTTTTTGAGAGCTGGAAGACCGCTGTCGTATTCGGACACGTTCAACATCCTTACTTTCTTCAGAGCTCCCGTCTTATGATGGACGCCATCTTGTTTCTCTTGTATCTTCCGATCAGGTCTGAAAACAATCACGGATAACGGCCCTTAATCGTCATATTACGGCTAACCCACAATTTTCGGTAATTCGATGTAAAAGACATGTGGCGAGGACAGCGTGAGGTAATCGAAAATTGATAAAAAAAAAAAAAGAAAAGAAAGAAGTGGGATTCACTTTAAAAAGCAAGGATTAACTTCTTCCTTTTTGTTCACAAGTTGGAGACAGTGGTCTAACAAAAAAAAATATAAAAGAGAGAAAGAAAGAAAAAGAGAGAGAGGAAGGTTCTCCTTTCAACTGCCGTGCCGAATTTCGCGTTCGCCACCATTTCTTTCTAAACTCGACGTACCGTGACCGTGAATTCTTAAATATTTCAAAGAAAAGTAGTAGATGTATATAGAAAAGATCATCGCCCATCTTGTCAGACAATGAATCTAAAACCAAACATAAAACCGATACGAAAGTGAAACAGAACCCGTCCTCTATTAGGATTGATCGTGTCATGAAGGAGACGGTCTATTTAAACCCGACGACGAAGAGGACTCACGAATACGGACGTGAAAGCATACGAATAAGAACGCATACTATATACGATATTGTCGCTTCTATAGTTAGGGAGAGGTGCGCGCGAGCGCAGAAACGAGCGTAATCGTAGCCACAGAGGCGTATACCGTGGGGTCTCTCGATTCATTGGACCGTCGGCTTGGTGCCCGCCTTTCACCCATTAAAACTGACTTGGCTCTCTCTCTCTCTCTCTCTCTCTCTCTCTCTCTCTCCGTCACTCTCTTTCTTTCTCTCTCTTTCTAGCTGGCCGGAGGGTACTTGCTGCGTACCAAAAGCACGCCCATTGAAAATACATTAAACATGTTAATGCGAATATCCTTCACGAAAAAGACTAGCGATTCATGTATCGTTTGAGAAAGATATAGATAAGGAGAGTGTGAGAGAGAAAGACAAAGAGAGAGAGAGAGAGAGAGAGAGAGAGAGAGAGAGAGAGAGAGAGAGAGAGAGAGAGAGAGAGAAGGAAAGAAGGAGAAATAGGGAATTTAGATCACGAGTCGTTAAGTGGTGGATGAAAGAGTTCCGTAGAGGTGGAAAGGCGGATTCCGTGGTTTCCGTAAATGGCAGAAGCACGGCCGACCGGAAGCGGTGGTCGCATCAGTCTGTTTAATAGCCGTATTGTATAATTATGAACAATAGAGCGACAGATAGAGAGGGAATGAAAGAGAAACAAGGATATGAGGATAGAGAAGCTTGGAGGAGAAGGGCAAAAGCCGGCCGAACGTTATACCAAACGCATACAGTTGTGGAAAAGAGAGAGAGAGAGAGAAAGAGAGAGAGAGAGAGAGAGAGAGAGAGAGAGAGAGAGAAATAGAGTGTGGAGATTCGAGAATAACGGAGATATCGCGGGGGAGAGACGAAATAGCGAGGACAAGCACGATGAGAGGCGTATGGCTTATGGCCTGGCAGCCACCGTAGAACACGTCCGTCCGTTCTCTGTATATGACGGATGACAGAACGCGACAGTTTTGACGTGAGCAACCTCTCTCTAGGAGCCACGGACCGTCGTCCGCGTTATGCGTACGCGTTCTACGTGTCGCACACGCCGACATATTTGCTCTCTATCTCTCTCTATTACTCACTCACACTACGTACATCGCGGTTAGCGCGCTAAGCCACGCGTGAATCCGTCATTAATACCATTGCTATCGTCTCCACACGCCGTAGGATGTTACTCGCAATTGTTCGCGATGAAATGCTAACGGTTATGACCAGCAAAGAACAAATCTAATTACAAACTCAACATGCACTCCCTCATCGACGGCTGCGTTGCTTAATTAAAAAATTAACCAAGTGTATCATTCCAAGGAACAAAAAAAAAATTAATTCAATCTATTCATACACTTACCGATCGATCGTAAGCCTGTTGTTGTGCTTG
>NC_140811.1:8370000-8447500 GCF_050613455.1 Vespa mandarinia | reverse complement strand
TTTGTCTTTGCATCGAATTAATTTGGCGCTTGCCTCCGACAGCGCCAGAGTCAGGCGCCAGGGTGAAGGAGTACGAGAAAAAAATTCCGGTTATCGATAGAGAAATAAATAACATATAGCTAGAGGTATCTACCTACACCGTTTTCTACCCTCGGCCATCTTTCATTCGTGTATTAAGAATTTGAATTGATTCTTTCAGTCAATTTTTATTTCTTCGTCTATCCTAGCATTTCGAATTAATTCTCATTAAACTACCTCGGGATTATTTCTTATATGCTATTTATCACGATATACGTTCGATCGATAATTTTAAAGAAAAAAAAAAAAAAAAAAAAAAAAAAAATAAAGAAAAAAAGAAAAAGAAAAAAATAAAAGATCGACGTCGAGACTCGTTCGAATCCGTTTGACGATCCAATCGAATCACGTATATACGTGCCTGAAACTCGTCGAGATCGAACAAACTAGATATTATTTGCCACTGTTCTCGATCTACCGATGCTTAACCGGTGCTGAGGAAGAGCAGCGATCGATGAAGGCGATTAAGATAAACGATCGTTTAGGAGTCGGAGCACGATCGCGGCCAGGGATATCCAGAATAGATCACCCACTCAAAACATCTCACTCGTATCATATATCACTCGGTGGATCCGGATTCACCACCGCTGAGAGCCGCGGAACATTCCAACCGCGGAGCCCCTCGTGGCTTTTCAACGTAGAAATTAATAATACTGTCATAAAATCCCCGTTGAAGTGACGCCATAAAACGTGGGCGGCTTCGATCGTCCTCCACCGTGCATTTCGTGCCGCAACCGTCGACCAAGTCGACACGTAATTTTTAATGTCGGACAAAGCAAACATAAGTTCCATCCCGACGAAATGTGAAATCGCGTCTTTATTTTCTAGATATCCGATCTTATACGACCTACACGTTCAATAATCAAGTAGAGTAGAAACGTCCTTAAGAACGAAGATTAAAAAAATTAAAAACTGGTTGATATTTAATCGCGTACTATAGGATTTAACGAGGGAACGAAAAAGATGATAACGAAAGTCGACGATACGATTGCCTGATTCAAGCGAGTTAATTCTCATGGTGTGAAAATGTCATCCAAGTTGCGTGACCAAGTTGAATTTTTATAATGACAATCATTCAATACCTTGAGTAGATTTTATAGTAAAAATATAACTTGTTGTTGTACGTTTAATTAATAAGATACAATAACTTCACACAGACTAAATAGCGCATTTTGGTTATGTAAATAAAAAAGTAAAATTCACTACTTTCACTGGTAGACGATTACGGATAGATAGAGATTGTAATGGACATTGGAAAGTATAGAAAATTGATCCATTGCTAATCCGAAATTAATCTAACCGGTTTAAGGCGAGATTAATCGATCGAAAAATAATGTATTAACATATTTATATATGTATATTCGAATTCGTCATATAAATGATACTTTTCTATGAAATATTAACGCGAATAAGATTTTAATGAACATATTTGACTTTTTTTAGATTTGTCCTGTTTCGCGATGGAATTTCTGTTGGTCGTTATTGGCAAACGAGAATTTACCGATTAATATAGCAGGAGAACGGTTAAAGAAATCACTGACACAGAACGAGCCAACGATCATAATTATACTCGTTACGAAGGCCTCGTGTGTACACATAATTTTTAACCTGCGGACACAGCGTGGGTCCAAAGATATTAAATTCCGTCCTGAAAGAATAAGCCGCGAGATAATTTACAGCTCTGGGAGTGCCGACGGGTATCCACGGCTTTTCTTCCGCTCTTTCTTTCTTTGGATCCTTTTCTTTCACTGATATTTTGTATTAACTCCTGCGGTGGCGAAACCACCGTCATTCTCCTAATACATAATCATACTACGCGAAACTAATCGCTACGGTTGAGATCGTGGTCGCCTTTCAATCTCATCCAAACGATTTTTGGATATTCGATGTACAATTGACAAAGATCGACATTGACGTCAAATTAAAACGGGCAATAAATCGATGCGAATCTTATCCTTTTCGGGTCTTAATTAAACCGGTGATTATAAAACTTTTCTAAGTCATTTAAGATATTAAAAGACATATTTTGTCACACATTATTCTTAACATTTTTTAATTACATAAAAAAATTATTTTCAAAGAATAAATACTTCTCTTGTTCGGTATTATATAATTCAAAAATTTAATTTTTAAATAATTAAAAAATTTTTTAATATTTCAAAATGAAAAATATATGGCTTATTATTTTTTCATAATTACCAGCTCAATCATTAATAATAGATAATGATAAAAAATATTAGATAATAGATAATGATATAAAATATCACTTACTGTACATAACAGAACGGAGCTATTTGTTAGCCTGAAGTTTTTAAAAACTTCCATTCTTTCCTTTTGGCTCATGTTACCGTGTAATTTTAAAAATTCCACATTTATGAGAGGATCAGAATCTTCGTCTTCCTCGTCTCTCTGTTTAGTTAAGACAGCAGATAAGATTTCTGTATAGTAATCAACCATGTCTTGTGTTGCCATAAATACTAACATTTTATTATGACCAGATTGCTATCAAATGATGAAACAAATATTGATAAGAAATTATGTTTACAAAAATTTTACTTATATAAAATATTTCACGTTTACCTTGCATCTATCAATGATGTAAGCGCTTAAAGTGACCATACGTAGTTTTGGTGGAGTTACTATATAATACTGACGCACACTTTGAGGAACTACAAAATCTTCGTTAATCTGATCCTCGTCTCCGTCAATTGTTACTAGATTTTCTTTTGCAGCATCAACAAAAATTGGATTATGCATAGCTAGACCGGCTAATTTTTCCACAGCCTGAGTTAATGTTGCAGATAAAAGAATTGTCTGTCTTTTTGGAGGAAATTGTGTGAGATCTTCTTGAGATGTTTTTAAATCTTCTTCTTTCTTTTTTGTAGGTTTCGCAAGAAACTTCTCTTTTTTTTTCTTTGATTTTATAGGAAAATCATTTTGTTCTGAACCACTTTCACTATTCGAATGATATTCTTGTTTAGTTACATCTTCTTTGTTATTAATATCATTATTATCTGTTTCAGAGTTTGATATTTCATTACCATTGAAACTTCGTTCTTTCTTATGATTTTCTTCTGAAAGAGTGGTTTCTTCATCTGTGAAAACTTTTCTACTATTTCGTTTTAACATTTCCATAGGATCATAACCTAAGTTATCTGATTTAGTAATTATTCCTTTAAGAGCATCCACTATGCTAAAAATATGATTTGAAGATGTTAACATTATAAACTTTTTAATATCTATAAAATTATTCCGTAAGATAATATTTTACCCGGCAATATCTTTCTCATATCCAGCATCTAACATTCTATCAGCTTCATCCAAAACAAAATGTTTTACATCATCTAATTTTAATGCTTCAGTATGTCTAATATGATCCAATAATCTACCTGGAGTACCGACCAAAATATTACAACCTTTCCTCAGCCTTGCTTTTTCTGCCTTTCTTTTTTCTCCACCTACTAAATAACCTGGTACAATCCATGTAAATGGCTGTGATAATAGAACAAACAAAATAGATAGACATTTTTAAACAAATACAAAAATTTACTTTTATCTTAAAAAATAGGCTTGTACCAATACTTACTTTCCTTAATTTCAGAAAGCACTCATAAGTTTGAAAAGCTAATTCTCTTGTAGGTACAACGACTAATGCACTTAATCCACTACTCCTTGTTAATTTAGGTCTTATCTTATGTAAACATTCAACAATTGGTATAGCATAAGCTAGTGTTTTACCTGATCCAGTTTGAGACCTAATTAAAACATCTCTCCCAGAAAAAATTTCAGGAATTGTCATTTGTTGCACAGTAGTCATTTTAGTAATGTTCATATTTTGTTCTAGATTTGATACCTTAATAAAAATACAGCAGATTTTAGAAATTTCTATCATAAAATTAAAAATTTCATTCTATTAACATTACTACTAACCATAAAAGGATGTACATCAAAATCTGAAAAATTTGTTTTTGTAAAAACTGTTTCACTAATTGGTTTCACAAATCTTTGTCCAATATTTGGAACTTCAGGATTATTTCTAAATAAAGATGATGTTTTTCCAGTTTGTTTCTTATAAGTTTTATAAGTTTTATCAGAAGATTCATTTTTCTGTGTTTTATGTTCTGTAATATTCTTAAGGTGTTTCTTTTTCCTATTATTAGTATTTATATCTAACTTTTTCAATCGCTTTATTGGAACTAATTTTTTACTAGATTGTTCTATTGCAGATTGTTCATACGGTACCTGAACTGTATCTTTCTCATCTGTTTTAACATTTAAAGTTACATCTGACGAAGTTGATTCTACAGTTTTTGTCATTACTTGATTTGAAAATATTTCTGACAAAGACTTTTTCGAACCAGTCTCATTTATATTTCTTTTTTTTACAATTGCCTTACCCAGTAACTTTTTTGAAGGCTTAACAAATGATATGATAGGTTCTTTAATAACATTTTTTTCTGTCTCATCAATTTCTGTTACAACTTCATTGGTATCTGTATTTTGTACATTTGATGCAGAAAGTACTCTTTCTAATTTATTTGTTACAGCTGTAGATATATTGTTTTTATTCTTGGATTGAATCCGTAAATTAGAGAGTTTCTGTGTATTCTGCGAATTATTGTGTATATTATTTTGCTGTAATTTTTTGGCGACTATAGATGCCAATGCTTTTTGTTTAACTCTTTTGATTCCTTTGGTTTGGCTAAAAGGAACACCTTGTAACCTATTGCTCTTCTTACTTTCTTTTTTTTCTACCGCTACTTTCTTTAATTTTTTAACAGAACTTTTCAGCATAGACCTTCTTTTTGTCTAAATATATAGATGTTTTTTTTGGTAAAACTCGAATACAAGAAACATAAAAATAACTTAAATTTAATTAAATACTCACATTGGCAGATACTCCAGCAGCAGGTTCCGTCGAAATATTTAAACAAATATCCATCTCCTGTATAGTCATTGAACGATTTTATAAAAAAAAGATGGCAATTGAATAAACACACGTTTATAAAATACACGTTAAAAACAACACGAAGCTACATAACCTCTTTCATACAACACGTTTAGCAGTCACGTGTTGACAAGAATACATCGACGACAGCGACACTACAAGCATGCGTAAAAGAACTTACGAGTTCGAGACTATCGACTATCTCGCTCTTTATTTTCTCGAATCATATATTTCTTCTATCTCGCTTTGGATCTTTGCGACGTCGTGTAAATATATTCACGACAATTACGCAATTGTCTTAGCAGAATCGTCGCCTAGAAAAACCTACGTCGTCGTTGTTAAAGATAACAGTATGCATCATGATCGATTAGATGGTACTTCGATAGTAAGAAATATAGACGATAGTTGAAAATCACTACAGGTTCGACATTCGCGCCTTATTGTTTAATGTTAGCAAAATGTTTCGATCGTTCTTCTCGGTATGCTTGAAAGTCAACAAGTATTTTGTTTTTTAAATCTTCAAAGATAATACCAAGTGCATAAGAAAATAAGTGACATAAAGATATAATCATTAAAAGTTGTTTTTCTAATAGAGAGAGAAAGAGAGAGAGAAAGAGAAAGAGAGAGAGAGAGAGAGAGAACGAGAGACATATTTTGCGAATGTGCGAAAGATATATATAGGCAGAAAGTGATCGTCATATTGTAGTAAACGTGTGTTTACTTCGAGCCATGTGTGTTTACATTTTTTTTTCTTTTTTCACCGACTATCGAGCAAGTGTCGATTGTTGAAATGACAAAAGGATCAATCAACTGTGAAACGTGTTAGCGTTAGTTAGTGTAAACTTAAACGTTTAATTCAAGCAGCTAACAATTTTCATCATTATGAGTGCATTGTGTTGCATCGGGTTATCCGTAGCGTCAAGAATTATCGGCACTTATACATTGGTACGTAAAATCTAATTATGTTTCTTTCTTTCTTTTATTTTAAAACGATTACATTCTCGATGTAGAATAATGTAGAAGACGTTACAGATATGTATCCCGTTGTTTTCCTTATTGAAAATAATACATGTTATTCAATATAAATATATCATTCAATTATTATCTGTCTTTAGGCTCTCTCGATACTTATAATAAATGTCTTCATGAGTCATTTCTTTATTGGAAATCATGAACATGATTTCTTTGGAACTGTTGAATCCTGGGCTCCCATTGGCTTGCATTGGGCTCTTGTTTTCAAATATTTTCGATTGGATAGACAATGTGATTAATTTTCATCTCGAACAATTTATTTTTGATTATAAATATTTCTCTCGATAATATAATAATTAATTATATAAAATAATTTTCAGCTCAAGTCATTGCCATTTGTTCGTATGCTATTTTCGTATATAGCATGCTGTTTTTAATATCAAGCGCGTATCTTACGTATGGATCGATCACAGTGAGTACTTTGATCCTAAACGGTTTCATAAAAAGTATCTCTTGTTTGTTCATTGTCCTTCTTTTTATAACAAGTAATAAGTAGAACAAAAAATAAATAAAAAAAAAGAAAAAAAAAAGAAGAAAAATAAAGAAGAAACCTTGGATGACGTGTAGATTGATCAAATACATAGTTTCTTTACACGATAGAATATTTTTGGCACGTAACGACCTCGTCTAAACTCGCTAACGATCTTGCTAACTTCCGCCTATGTTTACAGAGGAAATCTAAGTATGCCGTGCCTTGGTTATATATGCAAATGATTAGCATAATAGATCAGTCAACGGCGCTAGGTATTCAATTGATACACGAACGATACGATGTTTTCGATAAATCGACATGGTACATTCCACTCTGTTGCATTTATTTACGTAAGTATTATTCATATTGACTCTTTATTAATAACGATTAATTGTATCCTTCATTAATTGTTAGTACTCAATGCATATTTCTGGATGGTCGTGCAAAGTTCACGCAGAGAATGGTCCAAAAACATAGAAAATCAACAAATCTCACAAATATCTGGAAACCTTACTGATGAAGTTACAACTAAATCACCTTCCTACGTATCGTTGAGCTTCATGACAAATCAATCTTCTTATCAACCATCGAACACTTTACCCTTTTACGATACCTCGAATAGCATGAAATGAAATGAACAAAAGACTATATTATTCATCATATCGAGTCGCCAAACATCAACGAAGTTACTCGGTTTGTGGGATATGTAAAAAATTGAAATCGTCTGATAAAAATCGTTTATGTTTTACGATAGAATAATTTTATATTATGAAGAACGATAAGAACGAAAATTCAAAGTTCTTCGTTTTTATATATGGTGCTTGAAATTTGGCGAGTTTCAAATCGAACGAATTAATATGTATTTATTTGTATAAATGTCTTATTTTGTTTATTTTTTTTTTCATTACTTATTGATAAAATTAATGAAAGAAATCGATGATCCATTATTATTTTCGTTCAATTAATTTCAAAATGAAAAATGTTTGTGGATAAGCGAAGTAGCAAATAACCGATCTTCCATTTCTCTCTTTTCCCTTGCATTTACGATAGTTTTTGTAAAATTTTCTAAAGTTAAGACCGCGTAATAACCATTGATATTTTTCTTTTCAGTCAATGGATTACTTGTATTTTTTTTCTCTTTCACTCTCTCTCTTTCTCTCTTTTTCTTTTTCTCTCTCTCTCCCTTTTTCGCTTTCTTGTACGCAGAATAGATCTCCTTTTGGAAAGTAGAAAAGAAAAATGTATAATAATGCGGGTAAAACGATAAATCAATTGGGAGATGCGACTAATAGAGTGTATCAAGCGGAGCTGTCCCTCGACCCTAAAGGAGAAAGAGAGAGAGAGAAAGAGGGAGAGAGAGAGGGAGAGAACATTGCTATGCATAGAGAAATATGAAAAATGGATCTCACTTTACGTCGAAATACTTTTAAACTTAGGCGATTGAAATCTCACGCAAGCATATTCGAAGTCATAGTAACAGAACTGCTGGCTACACGCATGTATCTCGTATACCGAACGAGCAAAACTCTTGTCAACTTTTCGTTATATACTTAGGAATAATAATCGAGATGACAATAGTCGACGGAGGAAGGTTTTTACTTGGATTTATGTCGAATGCTTTCGTTGCTTTGCTACTTTGATCGTTCAATCATCGTAGATACATCGAAATGGAAATTATTATCATTGATGTTTGCGTGTATGCGAATTGAAAGAAAGTGATCTTCAAATCTTTAGAAGGAAAAAGATTAACGTAGTATTGTAGATACATAAGTATTTATATACGTATGAGAAGGGTAAAGATACGCATTCTGATTGGTGGTCGACCGCAGTACCGCTTTTAAAAAGAACTGAGCGAGTCAATTTGTAGACTGTCGCAAAGTTTTAAAACACTAGTTGACAGGCGACGGTTCAGGACCCTTATGTACTATTCCCCCTTCTACAAGAGACTCCTGAAGGATTCCACCACCATCTTTTTCCTCTTATCCTTCTTCGTTCGATCTCGAAGCCACGATACTCACCCCTCCGTATCGTGGGAATCGATGGATTGTAAAATAAAACTAACTTGGCTTTTTCGTGGATCGAAAGCGAAGTACTTGGCGAAATCTCATTCTCGCGGGACTCTTTTATTTCCATATACCCCTTTTCAGGCACGACCGTAGGGAGTGTCTTACACGATAACAATAGATACGCCTATATGTTTTGAAAAAGTGTTATATAAAAATCAAATAGAATCGATTTTCCTCGATTTTAAATATAAAAGTGTTTATTATTAAATGGGCGTTATTTTAACAATTTTCAATTTAAAGTAAAAAAATCGACATTTCCTGCAGTAGTACATAAGCTATATGTAACATTTTTATTATATTTGATTGAAATCAATTTATTGTTATAATTAAAAAAGGTTTATATATACACATACATTTAAAAAAACGTCGAACTTTTCTTTGAAATGATTAAAATCGATCAACAGTGAGATCAATCGTAGCTTTGCCCTGATCTACTTGTGAGATAATGTATAGATTCGTTATTAAATATTTCAAAAAAGTGCATCACAACTATTTCATGATTTTTACATAGATTTCTACATTTCGGGCATATAAAAGTATATGTGCAATATTTTATAATTATTACTATGTTACGTTTATTACCATCAAATATATATATATATACATATATGTATAATGTGTATACAAATATGTATATGTGTAAATATATATATATAAATATATATATATACATATATGTATTTATATGTATTTATATATATATATATATATATATATATATATATATAAAACTATAACTATAAGTATATACTGTTATATTTATTTAATATATATATTATTATAACAATATATATTATTACAATAACAATTATATATAAATATATATATATATATATATATATATATATATATATATATATGTATATATATTGTTATTGTTACATTTACTATAGCTTAAAATAAACATATTAGTGCATAGCAAAATGAACCATAAGTATCTTAATATGCATCATTATCACAATTATACTTTTACGAATTATCATAAAATAGAAATAAGAAATATTGAAAAAATAAATACCCATGCGCCCGAATAAACTATATCAATCTGCAAAATAGTGTATAATAGATATTAAATCGTTCTGATTGTTAAAAGCAAAACACGTTATATTTTATTTGAATGTTCTTTTCTTAAAATTTGATGATTAATGTATAATTTTTCCGCTAATATCACAAATAATTAAATCATTTATAAAACTTTCATAATTAATCGTTAATATGATCGCATTAGGAAAAAAGATTCCGACCTGATTTAATATAAATCGATAAACGATAAAAAACATTCACAAAGAAAAATATACCACTCGCGAGTAAATCTAAAACAGAATTACTCACGTTCATGCTCTTTAATAATTTTCAAAATAAAGTTACAACCATTAATCCTTTCCAATCATCTTCGACATGATGGATAATGGAGAGATTTGAATTTTTTTACTTAATATTTAAAAAGTTCTACGATGACTTTGAAATACTTGTTCACTTTGTAGATCAACATTGAGATATTAGTTGATCCAAATATGTGGTTGAATTCGTTGTAGATGAAAAATATACTAAGAGTAATCATTGATTCTAAAACATTCTTACACGCGAGCACTAATTGCTAATTAAATCTGGAAAACGAAAAATTACTATTTTGCAATAAAAAATAATAATATTGGACAGTACAATTCTTGAAATGATTTTTAAAAGTGACACATGTACACCAATTATATTGGAAAATATATGTTGCAGAAATACACAAGATGGTATCGCATCGGTCAAAACAGTTGAACGATTTCCTCCGCGCATGCGCAGTGTATAATGAGAGTACACCTTGTGTACATTATGAGTAATTTATTGCGAGACAATAAATTATTAATTTTTTCATTTATTATTAAAAAATGATATATAATGTAAAATATAAATGGATATAGACTATTAGAAATATTATTAAACGGAATTAGAAAAATAGATTTATGGATATTTTTAAATGAAAGTACTTAAAATAGATTCTTACTACACGTATATAGCTTTTTACATCATGAGCCGAAACATATATGATTAATAAATCTGATAATAAGAGAGAAAGAGAGAGAGAGAGAGAGAGAGAGAGAGAGAGAGAGAGAGAATGTATTTTTATTAATCATACATTCTCTTGCATATTTCCTGAAAAAATAATTTGCATAATTTTCATTCATGAATATTTAAAAATATAAATATATAAGTAAATATAAATATATATAAGTAATTAATAAATTAAATAAAATAATTGGAAAATCATTGAAAATATTTGACCAATCTCTGAAACAGCTGAAATTCAAGAAAAATGATTAAAAAAAAGAATTGAAAATGAAAAACTTGATCGTGGATACTACCGATAAATAAATTCTAAAAAGTATATATAATTTATATAATTTCTTGGAAAATACCTGTTTTCAATGCTAAAGTAAATTAAAAAAAACTCTCTTGGTTGATTCCACATGCTGCACACAAGCACACGAATATCTAGAATCGAGCTCGACGTCAGCAAGCATTAAAAAAAAAACTTTATATGTATTTGTCTTTCACGCATGATTTTTCTACATATATATCTACACACACACATACTTCTTGGAAGAGCCCGCAGGCTTCTTGTTTCAATGCAGGTTAGTAGGTAATATATTTCTTACGGAAAAGAAATAATGATGTTGAAACGTAAAAGATAGACATTATTTTTCTTATTGGCTCGTCTTACGCTTTTATCACGAATTAATAATAAAACATTTATAGCATAACTTTAAACATTTAATATTAAATTTTAACGAAATGACGTGGCAATTATAAAAGTTATTTGAATAATTTATAATATATGTCTAAGTTCTTTTATATCTATCTACAGTATTTAAATGTTTAACATTAAATAATTTAATAAGCTGAATAATTAATAGCTCTGAATTGGTTTTTGTTGTAGGTAATTAAACTGTATGTAAAATCGGGTTAGATTTAGTTTCCCCCATTTTTTTTCCTATAATTACAAAAAGTTTACGCACCACATTAAATTTACCCACATCAGAAGAAAAACATTACTAAACAGAGATAAGGATTGAATAAGATTCTTTTCAAATATTTTCTCAAGTTGATCAAAAAAATATTTTCAAAAATCGATCTGCTTTTCCTTGAGTTGCCGTGTAAATTGTAAAAAGAAGCTGAAGAAAAAAAAGAGGACGGAGATAACGATGAAAACTTCTCACTCTTCGTATTCTTGACACATTCATCTTTCGTCATTGTGTTTTTCGTTGACGATTTCGTCGTTGTCGTCGTCTTCGTCGTCGCCGTCGTCGTCTTCGTCGTCGTTGTCGTCATTATCACACGTATAAACGTACGTGCAGCGATCAAAGAAAATGGCTGTCGCTCGTATGACATACATAAAAGGTACTACGATGTAATTAATCTTCCTGTATGACACTTCGGCTGGTTACGCTTGCCAGGAGCTTGCCAGAAGCCAGAACACAACATCCCACTTAACCCGAGACGCCTAGAAAACAATTAATGTGAAATTGATTAATAATTATAGTGTCCTAATTTCTACCCTCATGTTGTCGGACGTTAGAGACGTGCCAGTCACGCGTGACCCTGAAAGAAAAGAAAATGGTTGGGTATAAGAAAGCATGTAGGAAATCGTTGTACGAAACTTTTTTCGCTTGAGAAAGATTTTCGATTCGAATCGACGGAAACTCGTTTTACGATAGATACGGAAGGTACTTTTAAACAAGGTAATATATATTCGAGGAAGGTATCGCGGATCCAAACGTTCTACTTCCTGGTCTCTAGATCACGAACGATAGTCGATCGTCGGGACGTTTCACTCTTTTTCCGAACATTTATTTGTTCGCCAAGGAAAACGGACAGTCGATTTGGCATTATTTTTCCAGACAGACAGACTTTATTGATCTACACCCCTTGGTTACTATCTACCAAGAGTAAGAGAGATGGAGAGATAGAAAGGAAGAGATAGATAGATAGATAGATAGATAGATAGATAGATAGATAGATAGATAGATAGATAGATAAATAGATAGATAGAGGGATAGATAGATAGAGAAACGGATAAACGAGGAACGAGATACGAGAGAAAGAGAGGAAATTGCGGAACTGAACGCCCCATAAAGCTAACCAATGCTAATACTTCGCATCTCTGCATTGGCGTCGTCGTTCTCTCTCGTACGTAATTCACATTCATACGATTTCTACGACGGGACGAACGATCACGTAAATTCGATAGGACGCCTCTGCATGCCTGGACCGGAATCAGCAATAAACGCGTAACCGAGCCTAATTCGTAACGTTGGCCCAGTCATTGTAGCCCATTGTGAATTCCCTATCTCCTGCCGCAGGAACGACTCATATAATGCTGGGGTTATCGCCAGGAAACTGCCAGTAACGACTACGGTAAGAGTATGTACTCTTCCAAAATCGTTGTCGGACTATAGTGATTCTATTATTCAAAATTTCTACGCGTGTCTAAAGTCTCAGCGTGACGAAACACAAGAATCGTTAACTTCCGTCCTTCTTCTTACAAAGATCGTCTGCTCGAAAGAGTTGATTCGTGAATTATGTTTTAATTTCTCTCTCTCTCTCTCTCTCTCTCTCTCTCTCTCTCTTTCTCTATCTTCCTCCTTCTCTCTATTTTTTCTTTCTCTTGAAGAATAACTTGAAGCCAAGAATGTCTAACGATGCCAAGATACTCGCATTTCTTTCGACGATTATTCACCAAACGAAGCCAAGAAATTTACAAATCCGATCAAGAAGACTAACACGCTGAATGAAATTGCAAGATCTCGAGGATATAAAAAGTGTCTCTCTCGAAAATACGTCAAGATAAGTTAGCCAAAAATTTGATATGAATATACGCGTGTACAACGAGCAAATTTTCTTATTGTTAGCATATGAATGGAACGACGAAAATCTAGCCTCTATCTCTATCTTTCTCTCTCTCTCTCTCTCTCTCTCTCTCTCTCTCTTTCTCTTTCTATTTCGAGATACGAAATGTACAATTTTTTTACTCATCCTTTGGCACCCTATCGATGAATAAAATTCAACCTCGTGATATCCGATGACTGAAGAAAGAAAAAGAAAAAGGAAGAAGAAAAAAAAAAGAAAAGAAAAGGAAAGGAAAGGAAAGCAAAGGCAAAAAAATGAACGGTCGGATATAGGCGGGAAAGAAATAGCATTACTTTCGAATTTCTTTTGATTGGAAATAGTGAGTGGCACGTGCCGAGCGTTTCTATTTCTTCCTGGTTCGAAAAGGGAAGACTAAGCAACGGACGATGGATAGCCCTGGTGGACAGAGAAGAAGGCGAGGAAGTAAATTTGTGAATGCGATGGACCGACGTAGCACAATGGCTACGTTTAATAGTACATTAAGCACGGTACGGGGAACGATTGCGAGAGAGAGAGAGAGAGAGAGAGAGAGAGAGAGAGAGAACGTTACAAGCACTATGGCAAACTTCGCCATTCGGCAAAACGATCCTGTCGATCGTGCAAAAGAGGGATAAAAAGGGAAAAGCTTACGGCTCATGGTCTCTTGAAAAGAGATACGATCTTTTTCTTTTTTTCGAACGTTATGACGTAGCTACATTCGAATGTGAAATTTCTTTTAATAAGAGACCGTGCTACGTCGTGGTCGGTTCGTTCAAAGTGCCGGAAATGTATGATCGAAAAAAAAAGGGAGAAGAGCCGGTTTTTCAAAGAGAGAGAATGGCTGCCGTAGGTGTCGAAGAGTTGAGAAAGAGAAAAATAGAGATAGAGAGAAAGAGTGAGAAAGAGAGTGGGACTCGAACGAGGCCGCAATTAGGCGGTCCCCGGGGTCGACAAGCAGCGGATGGGGTCGGGCATTATGCAAAGCAGATTTTAAATTTAGATGTGGCCCACCGTGTCCACGCGTCCCTCTTTCTCTTTCTCTTCTCTCTCTCTCTCTCTCTTCTCTCTCTCTCTCTCTCTCTCTCTTTCTCTCTATTTCTCTTTGGAATAGAGACCGACGAAGAGGAGAAAAAAGAAATACGTAGAAAGGTGGTGCGTAGACGGTTCGCGTGGGTCGTGCCGTCGTGCTCGACAAATTAGCGCGTTTTAAATCCAATCCGAGCTGCCCGGAGAAAGATAAAGAGAAAGAGAGAAAGAGAAAGAAAGAGAGAGAGAAGGAGAGAGGGAGAGTGAAATACAAGGGTAACGTTCACACCCGCTCGACTCTTCGTGTGTCTGTGTATCCGTGTCATTCTCTCCCTCTCTCTCTCTCTCTCTCTCTCTCTCTCTCTCTCTCTCTCTCTCTTTCTCTTCGTCTCTCGCTCCGTCTCTCGCTCCATGTCTGCTTTGCATTTCTCGCGCGCGTCCAACATTTGAGGTGTAAAATATTAAATCCAAGCGCCTCCGCCATATCGCCTACGTCCTCGGAAAGAGACGAAGAGGGTGGCACCCGGTTGAGAGGGGGGTAGGTAGGTGAAAGGGAGATGGTGTCGTTGATGGTGGGGTGCTAGCAGGGAGAAACGAAGTGGGGTAGGCGAGAGGATATGGCGAGAGGCGATGCTCTGCGGCGCGCACTCAGCGAGTTTACATTTAAATGTAAAAGTGCCGAGTGCTGCTCGACGAAAGCTGCTGTTTTGCATTCGAAAGCTCATGATTGCCTCTGAGCTTTGCTTTTGACGGGGAGTATTTCGAGACTTCGTTCCTATCCGAACGGAAGAGGCTCGTGATATGGGAAAGAGAGAGAGAGAGAGGAGGGAGAGAAAAAGAGAGAGAGAGAGTGAGAGTGAGAGTGAGAAGATGAAGAAGAGGATGGGAAAAATTTATACAAACGGAATGCCTGCCGTCTTTCATCGTCGGCCGATCTCAAACTACCTCGGAAAATTCCAAGTTAGATATAGATACCTTAGCTAGCTAGATAGATAGATAGGACGATAAGGTTCTTGTGAATCCTCGAACAACGCTTTACTTCGATTTTCGATTTCGATTTATATAACTAGTATATTGATCGTACGACGATCCTTGTAGTTCCTTCGATGCGTACACTGCTTTGGCCATTTATTTCCGGAAACTAATCAATTCTCGGAACGAAACGATGAAGGAGAAACGGCCGTTACGAACGAGCAAACCTGCTGTTATTCTTCTAATATGTATGTTTCTTATGAGCGTTGGTAAAAGGGCTCTCCCGGGCCACCCCCACCTATCTCAACCTCTATCCACCTCGGCAGCCCCACCTTACCCCTTGCAATTTCCTATGATAGATCGAGTCCGGTGGACAAGTTCCATTACGGTCTGCGTTCTGAATTATTGAACTGGTAATTCCACGCCGACACGCGGTACGACTCTGCATCAAAGTGTCAACGGGCTCATTAAGTCTCCAAATCAGGTGAGGCAACGCTTGGTAAAGCGATCGACCGTGCGCCCGCCGATAAACACCGCGGATTAATCGAACTCTGTAGGTATGTACAACTACGTGCTTGTCATCGCTCGTCATCATCTTGGAATGTTTAATCAACTGTTACGAAAGATTTATGCGTTTCGATTACATCTAAAGTAGTCGTCCGATTATATACGCTAGCCGTTGTCTTTCAAATTCATCGCAATAAACGAGAGCAAGAGAAAAAGAAAGGGAGGAAGAAAGAAAGAGAGAGAAAGCTAGAAACCCAGAAGAGAAAAAGTAGGAAATAATTTTCATCGATTTCGAGATAAATGACAAATCATACGTGGAATTACGTCGCGTGTCACGAAATTAAACTCGGTCGTACAGAACGATAGCGTCGAGTTTAGTGTCTTCCAATCAGAATCAAATAAAGTATAGAAGCAAGTCGAAATATATGTAATATATATATATATACGAGTATGTCTATGTATATATGTATATGCATATATGATTTTATATAGATATTATATAATATCATAGTAACCATCGAGGAAAATATACAGATGCATGGAGATACACGATATGCATCTGTGCCGAGTGATATTTCATCGAGCGGAATAAAAGTACCTACGATGTATACGCGCATGAGTGGGATATCTACATGAAAGTGTACACCAAAGGGATGTAGTATAACGTTACACGTGATGGACCTCGCGTTCCATATTTTTCCTATCTATTTCTTTCTCTTTCTCTCTCTTTCTTTCTCTCTCTCTTTCTCTCTCTCTTTTTCTCTGTCTCTCTTACTCTCTTCTTTTTTAACAAGAATTATCCTATTGCGGTCGAAGAGCAGAACAGATATTTGCATCTCGTTCTCTTGACGAATCGGAAAATGGAAGATCGTTGAAGGAGATTACAAAGATCTCTAATCCCTTGAAATAAGACCTGTTACTACAAACTGCATTCACCGGTCGTAGCGTAAGCATATCTAAGTACTCGATCAACGAGGACTCGAATAGAGAGTCGCGATCTTTATCGAAACTTGCCCTTCTGGTCCATATGCTAGGCTAATAAGAGCACTAATAACGGCCACCACCCTTCCCCTACGTAAAGAAAGCTGTCACTAAATATTTTTCTTCGTCGACGGTTGCCCTGGGAATTCGTGCGTAGTACCAACCCAAACGTAGTACCCAAGTACATAGGTACTTATGTATGTCATGAGTAAAGTGACATACTTACTCATACATTATATCAGTGATAATTATTGAACGAATATATTCTTCTTATCTAAAAGAATTTGATGTTTGAAAAAGAGTAACGTAAATAATAACTATAACATTATCAACAAGCTCTGTTTGTTGGTAAAAGCTCGAGAGCACTCATAAACGGAAAACGCGATTAAAACCTACAAAGAAAGGGAAGAAGATGGTGTTGGTGGTAGTGGAAGCAGTAGTTGAAGAAGAGATGGTATTCGATTAAACTCGTTTCACTTCGAATGCAAATCGTCCAATCACGCGTCCGGAAGGCTGCAGCGCTCAACGCTTACTCGCGTAATTTATTCGTAAGGGCGTTAAAGTTTCATAAGTCGTGCACATAAAATGCAGTCGAGAGTGGAGGGTGTCCGCCGGCGTCGTCGTCGTCGTCGTAGTGTAGTCGTAATAGTAGTAGTAGTAGTAGTAGTAGTAGTAGTAGTAGTAGTACCAGTAGTAGTAGTAGTAGTAGTAGTAGTAGTAGTAGTAGTAGTAGTAGTAGTAGTTGTAGTAGTAGTAGTAGTAGTAGTAGTAGTAGTAATAATAGTAGTAGAGTAGTAGTAATAGTAGTAGTAGTAGAGTAGTAGTAATAGTAGTAGTAGTAGAGTAGTAGTAATAGTAGTAGTAGTAGTCGTCGTCGTAGTCGTCGTCGTAGTCGTTAGCGGCGTCTGTGCCACCCTTCGACATCTCTCTCCCACTCCTACCTCTTTGCCACCTCTGCCGCCGCCCTCTTGGCGCGGCAGAAAATTATGCAGATGGCGGAGAAAAGCTTTGATAAACACGACAGTCTCTGATCGTTATGCAGATCCGCACCACTGTAAAATGGCGGCAATGTCTCCCTCTCGCTCGTCCACTCGTTCCCTCCCTCGTTCTCTCTTCGTTCCTCCCCGCTTTTGCTGGACCCAGGGGTGTTTCAACTTCTCATCCTCCTATCCACCCCTCTCTACCTCTTCTCTTTCTCCTGTCCCATCTCCTCCTACTCTTCATCTGCCGCCGCAGCTCGTTCCTGATTTTCACACCCCGGTCGAGGCATTACCACCCCAAGTCGACGAGGGTGGAAATACCTAACCCACCTTCCTTCCTCTCTCTCTCTCTCTCTCTCTCTCTCTTTCTCTCCCGCCATCTCTTTCTATCTCTCTTCTAGCTCCTGCTCAATCCTCGACTGCGTCTGCGCCGAGTATATATGCACTGCGATTTCATTGGAAGGTCCCGGCTGCTGCTGAAAGACATTCGCACGCTGAAATCTCCCAGCACACCCACCCTCTTTCTCTCTTTCTATTTCTATCCTCTTCGGCAGTCATTGAGACAAGTGAGAAGAACACATATAACTTTACACCCACCCTAACCGCGGTTTTTCAGCGCCACCAAAATGGTCGTGAAGATGCTTTATCCTTCTATTTCTTCCTTTTTTTCTCCTCTTCTTTTCTTCTTTCTCGTTTTCTGAAAAAAAAAAAAAAACAAGTATCGCGAGTAACCAAGCAAGCAAGCGAGTTATATTTAAAGATCGTTCATTCTTTCTTAAAATTTCTCTTAAATTAACGTATCGTGATACTTGTGTACTATGTCGGGGACGACGATGATGACAAGAGTGCAAGAGAATCGGTGTTTCACGCTATCAACGAACATAGGACGAATATACGGGGCGTGGTTTTACCATTCAGTCTCGACCAATTGCTCTCTACCGAGGATCATTACTTAATTGCTCTTCGGTCCTCCCTACTCTTCCTTTTCTTTGTCTCTTCTCTTTCTCTCTCTATCGCTCTCTCTCTCTCTCTCTTTCTCTCTCTCTCGCCCTCTGTCTCTGTCTCTCTGTCTCTCGCTCGTTTGGCTTCAATTCAGATGTAATTTTTACAATCGTTCAGAAATTATTTCTTTTTATCGACATTAAAATAACTATAGCTGTCAATAATAAAAAGACAAAAGAATGTCTGTGATAAAATACGTATTCTTCCTTTCCTGTCTCTCTCTCTCTCTCTCTCTCTCTTTCTCTCTCTATCACTCTGTCTCTCCCTATTTCTTGCTTATTTGGCTTCAATTCAGTCGTAATTTTTATAATCGTTCAGAAATTATTTCTTTTTACCGATATTAAAATAATCGTAGTTGTCAATAATAAAAAGACAAAAAAATGCCTATGATAAAATACACAAGAGGAATCAGATTAAAATTTCTTATACGTACAAGAATAAATGTATAAGCTTAAGACATGTGTAAATAAATAAAATAAATACCTAATCTAACGACTTAAGTAATCCATTTAATCGCTTCACGATCTTATTCTCGTATCGAATATTTCTGAATCTCTTCGTCGAACTCCTATAAGTGTTTTATAAAGAATTTTTTTCTTCTTCATCTCTTTTTTTTTTTTTTGAAATTATTGATAACACTTTGTGATAGAATACCAAAGAGCATCATATTATTAAAAAATAAATAAATAAATAAAAATGATAATATAAAATTAGTTTCTTTCTGTTTCGGAAGCATACAATTTCATTTTACAACATATTTAAATATATTGAAAAAGAAAGAGATACTTCGAGCGTTCAATTATCCTGAAATACTTTATATATCTGCATACATATGTTCTTATATACGTATATACACGCAAGAGTACAAATTGGACCGCGAGCGAAATTGGCCTGACAGTTTAGCTATGACAAAAGCACAATAGAATGCACCGTTTCCTGAACACAGCGTGCAGCCATAATTCCTCTGTCTATCCGTCCGTATCTTTTTTCTCTCTCTTCCTCGAGCATCCCTTTCTCTTTCTCTCTCTCTCTCTCACTCTCGACTCAACCATAATACACGCGTGTACGTAGATACCTCCCACCTTCCTTATTCTCTCTTTCCTTATATATTTCTTTTTTTTTCATTTTCCCAAAGAGTTATACTAAAATTGCGGATATCGTGGACAGTTTGATATCTTGCCGTTGTCACGAATACTCGTTAGCAAACGCGATATTTTAATCACGATTTAATACCTACGCCCTACTCTACGAATAATAAAAATGCGATCGAATATAAACAAGAAAATAAGTCAACTCTCAATCGTTCGAAATGAACAATATTTGATTATTCGATTATTTAACGAAAAAAAAATAAATGTAATTTTGTTTGAAGTTTTTGAACGAAGCTCGAGAAAAACATTGTTTGACAAACTTCGACTAGTTTTCTTTTCTTCCTGTAAAAATATCAATAAAACAAAGAAGAAGAAGAAAAAGAGAAGAAAAGAATAATCCGCGAGACGATTCGCGAGCAGCGACAAAACGACGAATTTTCCACGAGGAGTGCAGTCTGGTTCTAAGTGGTCGACGTATGATGACGGTTATTACCATGATGCGCTGTTTCCTGCGACCGTGAATACCTTCTATGTACACGCTGACACGCAACATACACGTGGAGTATATATACATGAATACAAGTGACTCTTTGCACGCGTAACTTGCGCGCAAACGCCGATATTAGAGTAAGAGAAACAGAGATAGAGCCAGATATATAGATATACATAGAGAGAGATAGAGAAAGAGAAGAGTGTATGCGTGAGCGTCCTGCGCACCCCGTCTCTTTGTAACCGAGCATTTCGTCATTATATAATATACTCGTTTACACAGAACATTATTGTCGCAAATATGTCATTAATGTCGGAAATCAGCGGCGCGTATTGTAACCGCCTTTGCATGATGCGGTTTTCCAGATTTTGCTTTACCTCGGCAAAAGTCTCTCTTTCCCTCTGTGTCTTTTTATTTCTTTTCTTTCTCTCTCTCTCTTTCTCTCTCTCTCTCTCCCTCTCTCTCTCTCTCTCTCTCTCTCTCTCTCTCTCTCTCAAACGTAGATTCTCCGGTCGGTGGAGGCTCACAGGAAGTTACCCATACATCATTGTTCCTGCTAAACGAGTTGCTGCCAGCCAGAAGACTTGCGAATGCCAACGGTTCGTCGTTCATTATAAGGTGGATATGTACGATACGTTTTCGTACAAAATACTGTAATCACAGTCTCGCATTTAGTTGATTCCTTCGATTCAGAATTTTTAGTCATTCGTAAGCATTTTTAAAGTAGATCTTGCTTAATGTTCCTATCCATTGAAATTCTTATTCGTTTTATTCTCGGTGTTTTATTTTCTGACAGGAAGATCTAAACTCACGAGATCTATTCTGAAACACTCTTTTCTCTCTCGCTCTCTCTCTCTCTCTCTCTTTATCTCACGCTAGCACGCGATAATAATATAATTCGATTGAAGAGAACGAGCGAGAGAACCAATAAGAGACTGCCTTTAATCGGGTTACTTCGTTACCGTGTTACTCCGTTACTCGCCGCGGTGATATCAACGGAATATCAATTATAGTGATTAACCAAGACGCCTGGCACGAGCACAAACTTTGTCTCTCCCTCGGGAGCTCGTTGAAAAGGATAGGAAGAGGGATAGGAACTTAGTCTCGTAAGGAAGACAGATAGAAAGAGAGAGAGAGAGAGAGAGAGAGAGAGAACGATCGAACGAATAAGTTAGAAAGAGATAGATAGGAAGTGTAAGGATCGTAAGGACAGAATAACATCTTTTGTCAGGTTCGAATTACCCGGTGGAATATTCAAATCGTCGAGCTGCTTGAGCAGATCTCTTGGAAATATTTCAATCACTTCGAAAGAGATCTCTCAAGTGATTACTACTTTCCTCTGATTTCGAAGTAGACGACTCGACACTTTCGCAAATTCTTCTAGTTTCTTTCACGATTCTCAAGCTAGTTTTGAGAGTACAAATTTGCGAGTGGTTCCAACGAACGCGATCGATCTCGCATTAGCCTAGTTATGGGCAACGAGCTCTCAAGGAGACGGACAATGAATTAGGTACGGTTCCGTGATCTGCTAAAATTAGGCCCGAGGCCAGATTATAATAATGTTGGAATCAGGGGGTTGGTCGATCGTATAAAAGTTTAGGTGGAGGTACCAGTGTGTCCTCTCTCTCTCTCTCTCTCTCTCTCTCTCTCTCTCTCTCTCTGTCTGTCTCTCTCTCTCTCCCTCTCTTTTTCTTTATTTCTCTTTCTTCTACACAGCTGTCTAAGCAGGGCGTGCTCACAATTGCCGTGTTCTTCTCCTGTTGGCTTTAACCAACCGTAAACGCCGAAAATCTAATCGACGAAAATTCAATTTCATGTCGACAATACGAACCTCTACGCGGATTATTGCACGTAGAAGGCTGCCAGAACAAGTTCGACACGTTCGTACATTTCCAAAAATTACAACGAAATCGTCCGAACAGAGAATTCGTAACGGGCAAAGGATTCGAATCTACGATCCTCGAGCTAACGATCCTTTTGCTTCACGCTTGGGGATCTAACATTCTAACGATGAATACGAACTACATGTTTAAGCCCTTCGACAAACTCTCAATCTAACATCTACAGCTTCATCATTACAAAAATACCATTCTAATGAATTAGGGTGACCGATTTCCTTTCTAATTCACAATTTTAATATCATTGAATAATCGCTTTTGATCAAGCTACTCTAAGTCGAATGATCTTGTATAGATCGTCATTAATATATGTTATTTTGTTAAATTCAACATTAATTGTGTAATCGGATCATAGTTAATTGTGAAATATTATCATTAAATTTGTGATAAAATCTAAGTAGATTGTTATATAATATCTCGAATATCCGAAAATAATACATAAAATCTATAATAAAAGTAAAAAAAAAAAATGGTTTACTTGATACATATAAGTACTATATGTATCTGGATAATAATACATAATATCAAGTAACATAATAAATATATTTCCATTCTCTTAATTAGTTTTCTTGTAAAAGAAAAAAAAAAGGTACGATTACTTTTTCTAATGGAAAAAAAAAACATATGTTCGATCGAAAACTCATAGATCTTAAATTTTCGCGTATTGGTCGCAGTTTACATCTAATCCTACTAATCTCAGATCATAAATTCAACGAAAAGACCTTGTGGAGGCCGCTTATTTTTTTACATTTCCATGAAAAAAGAATCTCGGAATCGGGTCTCGATCATTTTTTTTCTCGTCACGTGAGATGAGGATGAAGACACGGGGACGAGATGGTATTAGGGATGAATTATCGCAGAATCAAAATAATTCGATAGATGGGGTGACGCGTATTACGAGAAGGGGCGAACGTTCCTGCACGTTGGGGTGCAAAAACATCATTCGAGATATTCCGATAAAGTATTGTCACGGCGATTAGGATGTTTCTCTCATTTTCTCTTTTCCTTTTTTTTTCTTCTTTCTTGTAACGTAAATTGATGGATATTCGTACGATAAATATCTTTATAAAAATATCCTGGCGGATTGTAAAATTTATTTCAATGGATATGACGATCAATTAATTAATATTTTAAAGTCTTTCTATACGATAATGATAAATTGGACAAAACTTCTTCAGTCTTCGGAGGACAGTCGCGTTTATTCGTTAGAGCTAATTTTTTGGGCGTGGTCCCATCCATTAGATTCTCGTCGAATCCTCCAGGGCAGATTGGCGCCGTGGCTTGGAAAAAGCAGTCTTCGCAGCTGTTCGATTTACTTCTTCATTAAACTCTGTTGAGTCTTCGTAGAATTACGATCGCGAAATTATTTTGTAGGAACTTGTAAGTCGTATAAAACTTGTTATATTAAATCAAAGAAAAAAGAAGTAAATAAAATGATCCATCTAAAAGAAGAGGATCTCCCTTCGAGAAGGGAGTTTTAACGCTCGGAAAGAAGACGTCAGGTGGTCGAGTTTAAACGACACAATAGCACGATCGGAGAGGAAAATCCGCTAGCTAAATCTCTCATTCAAATGCGATCGCTCGATCCCCCTCTACCCTTGGATGCATCGAACGGTGGCTAAGTAGGTACTTAGTTGCACATTTGGCTCGGAACTTTTCGAAAGCGCGGTCCCTGATCCATCGAGAACTCGCGACACGCGATTCCAGATCTTATCTCTTGCTAAGCAGCACCTACCACTCGAGCCGAATTTGTTCACCCTTCACCGGTTTGGCTATTATGTTGTTCTTTTCAACGGCGACCAACGGATCAGTTCCTTTTTCTTTTTTTTTCTTTTCCTACCTTTAATCGTAACGATCGATAAATGTCCGTGAAAAAATATTTTTAGGCACGCCTATTTTTCAATCATTTTTATTCAATAGATTCGATCTCGATATATAAAAAGGAAATTAAAACGGAAGAAAGAAAAAGAAAGAAAAGAAAAGAGAGAGAAGAAAAGAGAGAGAAAGAGAGAGAGAGAGAGAGAGAGAGAGAGAAAGTAAATTGCTTTTCTCGAAACTAATTGATATTATTCGAGACAGCCGAAAAGGGAGGAGAAGTTGTCGTATCGCTTTCTATTATCGGCCGAAGTAACAATGAAATTTCAAACGATTCGTAGATAATTAAGCATGATCGGAAAGGTCCGATTACGGTCGCGACACGGACGAGAATAATTAGTTTTAATTGCCTCTGCCGAAACTTATCCCTCCTCGTTGACGTATTAAGGGCAAAGTTAGAGGGATCGCGGGGTGTTCGCGTTGCTTTAGCTGGGGGATGGGGTTCTAGGTTTTGCGAAGCGTGAGCAGGTAAGGTATACACGTACTACGTGACACGGTTGGTAAACCCAAAGCTGGCTTTGTTAAGCTCGGATTCTGAGTGCCTTTGATACGTGTACTTGCACGCTAACTAACCACCAACCTAAGCTATTCGTTGCTCCCACCGTCTATATGTATATGTATGTGTATATGTATATGATGTGTATATGTATATGCATGTTACGAACGAGGAAATGTACGTGTTATTCTCCTTTGTATGTCGTGCATGTATATGCACTTTCTCGCAAGGTATACTGTATCTTAACCAGGGACGTGTCATCATTCATCCCCTCTCGTAATCACTCTATTTTCTTTTTTCTCGTTTCATTTATATAATGATTATTATCGATGATATATTATTTAACTTCTAAACAATGTCTTCTTTCTTTTCCGACACGATCAAATTTATACTTTTTCAAAAATATGATTTGATTTTCTTTCCTTTTTTCTCTTTTATTTTTCTTTTCTCTTTCTCTTTTCTCTCTTCTTTTCTTTTTCTTTTTATTGTTTATCTTTTTTTATTTTTTTTTTTTTTTTGTTACAGTTAATATTCATCTTAATTTATGAGAAAAGACCATCAAGATGACGCAAATTTAAGATGGCGACCGACGAATCCGTCCCTGCCACGCGATCTACGTAAAGTCTTTGTCGATGTGTACTAGTATGACTTACACGAGTTCATCACGATACGTTTCCAACTGGGAATTGAATTTCGGTGGTAATTTTAATGTTGTTTCGGAGGTCGGTGGAAGGAGGTCGTTCCGAGACAGAGGGTAACTAATAGAGCCGCCGCCGTTTCTACTATGTTGCCTAATCGTATCGTAGACTTGAAATTTCTTCCTACATCAATCTCGATCTTCAAAAAAATCTTCTAAAAGATTTTCACAAAATTAACATTAAATATAATATATACTTTTACTTTTATCAAAAAAAAGGAGAAAGAAAGAAACGAAAATAAATTTTAATTGAGGGATTAACGATACGAAATCTCTTGACCTTAAATCATGTTTCTCATAAACTTGAGATAGTTTTCAAGAAAAAAAGAAAAGAAATGAAAATAAGATATATTTTCTTATGGTTTTCTCAAAAAAAATCTTCAAAAATCTCCAAAAATCGAAGGTCTACAAAAGCAAAGCGCCATAACCACTTAAGGAAGCTTTCCCAAAGCTCTTCCAAACGACGAAATCTGCGTCGTAAGAATAAGCGGATTTTCTTACCGATAGAGTGCCTGACGTTATATCTTTATAAATGGAAGCACTCGAGGCCCTCGGAATAAGGACATCTTATATCGCTCAAAGGATCTGCAAAATTATGCTTACGCTATGAAAGCAAAAAAGGCTGATAAATATCCTTGTAATAAATCGTTTAAATATAACATATATACGTATATTACACAAACATATGTATGAGGATCTATGATAGCTGTCATTCACTCATTGATTCTATTTTTAATAAATATTAATAATAACCATTAACATTTACCATATAAATTTTAATAATTAATTTATAAATTCTATCGAACGTCTGATTTTTGAAAATGTATGTTAACTTTGTAAACTCTAAACTTGATAGTTAAATTATAATTAAACAAATATAAGGTTAATAAAGAGGTCATGATCATTGCCAACACTAGTTCCATCTAGGCTTTGTGAAGAAAATTAAAATTTTCTGAGGTTATGGTAAATATGTTGAATTAAACATTTACCTCATGATACATTGATATATTTACTTTGTGAAAAAGGAAAAAACTGCAATGCCTTTTAAGCGATGTATGTAAAGCTAATTGCATATGATGGTAATGTAGGAAATTATATTTGATTCGTCTTTTTGCCCATAGACGATAGTACGTGTAAGTTCTAGTTCGCTAAGAAATGACAATAGGTTGTAAAACGTGTGCATATTCGGGAAAAAGTAATTTTTATAATACTATGAATAAATAAAGCTGTCATAAAATAAAATATGGATTTAGATACTGAGAAAGTAATAAATCTTGTATTTCCTGAAGGAATACCAGGTAAATCATTGGAAAGTTTTATTTTTTGTAACATGTTAATATTACTTATAAACGTAATAGATATAACATACATATCATTGACACATTTATATTTTATACAAGAAAGAATAGAAAGAAGTTTCATAAGTCTCTTTGATTTTTTATATTTTTTATGACTTATTATAGAACCATGGAAGGAAAATTCAGACTTTGGTCAATATCTGTCAAAACTTGGTGGATTTGATGTTGATCAATTAAGTAAGTTTTACTTTAACATCTAATTATATTGACGATATAAACAGTTTTTTATTATATATGAATTATCCAATAAATTTTTTGCAATATTAACAATACCTTTTAAATTATAGCAAAAGAACCTGATCATTTATTAGATGAAAGAAAGTCAGTATTAGAAACTACTCAAGAATTGGTATTTGGAAATTATAAAACTTTTATACAAACTGCAGAGAGTTCTAGAGAAATATTTAAGGAGGTAATAATATGAAATATATAATCTTTTTTGTTTTTTTATTTAATATGATAATTGATCAATCATTTTGTCGTTTCCAGTTTAATGAGACCGAAATACGTCTCGATAGGCTGGTGCAAAAAATTCCAGAATTTGTGGAGAAGTGCCAAACATTTTGTGATACCTCTAAAGATATCAGTACACGTAGAAGAATAAATAGTTTAACATTAACGAGAAATGCTGAATTACTCGAGGTCTTAGAGATGCCACAATTAATGGAATCTTGTTTAAGAAGTAATCAATATAATGAGGCATTAGAACTTTCTCAATATGCACGCCAGTTAGGGGCTAAGCATGGTGATATTCCAATTATAGCAGTATGTAACATATAACAAATGTATATCAAAAAAGAATGAAGAATGATACACTTTGTTAAATAATCATATAGTCTATAGTAGCAGAAATTGAAAGTAGTTGGTCTGGAATGGTTGGACAAGTTGTTGGATCACTTAGAGGAGATTTGCCGCTTCCAAGATGTTTGCAACTAGTAGGACTTTTACGTTCCATGGATGCTTTTACAGAACCTGAGCTTCGTATAAAATTTCTTCAAGCACGCGATAGTTGGTTGCAAAGTCTTTTGAATGGTATTCCAAAAGAAGATTGTAAGTTCTCTATGTTATATATATATATATATATATATATATATATTTATTTATTTATTTACAAATAATCAATATTTGACAGCAAGTTGTATTAACCTTTTTAGCTAATCTTCATATAACGAAAACTATAGAGTTATCCAGGATACATTTGTTTAATATTATAACGCAATATAGGGCTATGTTCAACGATGATGAACTGATAATGCCTGGTAGAGATCCAAATGTAAATGAATCGGCTATATTTTATCATTGGTTAGATGAAAAGGTATCATCTTTAGCTTATTAATTTCCTAATCGTAAAACTTAACTTTCTATCATTATTATTATTATTATTATTATTATTATTATTATTATTATTATTATTATTATTATTATTATTATTATTATCGTAGATAACACAGTTCCTTACAACATTAGAACAAGATTTACCAGGTGTAACATCTATAGATTCCATTTTGGGTCAGTGTACATATTTTGGTTTATCGTTTGGAAGAGTAGGTGCTGATTTTACAGGACGAATGTCTGATATATTTGCAAGAGTAATAGGAGACAGATTTGAATTAGCTATTAGAAGAACAACAAGAAAATTTGAAAAAGATATGGAGACGTTTACATTAATTAATAAACCACAAAGAAATGATATTAAGTCTGAAACTGCAGTTAAATCTGTATGTATATCATTCATTTATGAATTTAATTGTTCTTATATATATTAAAAAATGTACATCTAAATATTATATTATGTGGTAGGAAATTCCACCAGAACAACTTGTAGAATTTTATCCATTAGCTGAATATTGTAATGGATTACTTTCTGCATTTAACGAACTCAGATTATGTGCACCAGTTGCAGTGTCCACTATGTGCACTAAACTTTTACAAGAATCACTCCACTCTGTAGCTAAAGCGATGTTAGTTTTTTATAAACAAGAACAACAGGTATATTATGGTAAATACATTTTTCTACGTATGTCCTTTCCATTTTATTAAGATCGAATATTTTTTCTATAGGCGTTTGCTACTATAGAGCGAGATAATATGATTAAATTTGCAGAATGCTTAAGCGAATATTTAATTCCTTATGTACAGTATTGTATACATGCTATTTTTCCATCAAATCAAGTGTCAATGCATTTAGGAATTTCAGAAATCGTACTACAGCAAGAGGTATATACATATAAAATATTTGCTATAGATTTCTGTTTCTTAGTATAAAATAAATATAAGATGAATAGTGTTATCTATAATATTTAATTACAGGGCATTACATATTTGGATTATAAAAGTATATTAGAGCCCATACTGTTTTTACTACCACCTACTGCAAGTTTAAAAGCTTCTATTGTATCTAAACTACCTTTGCCTACTACGCAAAATATTTTAAACCCTGATAAAATTTCTACAAATTCTGAAAATTCGACGGAAAAAATTGTTACTACGTCAATCCAGAAGATAGAAATAACTGAAACTAAGGAAATAATAGAGAATAATGTCAAAGAAGAAAAATGTAACATAAAAAATGAAGAATCTATCGAAGGAGATATTAAACAAATTTCAACGCAATCAACAGAAAACATTTTGACATCTATAAATCCTGATAGTTCTAAATCAAAATAAATCATTGTAAATTTAAAAAAGAAGTGTGCTATTTTGTGCTTAAATGATATAAATGAAATAAATCACATTTTTATTTATATATGTATTAAACGATACACAAATAACTTTTCTTTTCATACATGCTTCAATTGACATGATTGAAAATATAATAATTTGATACATGATTCAAAGCAAGCAAAATATAAATTAGAATTTATATTATTTTTCCAAATACAATAAACATAATCTTCCTCGATTCAATGACATACAGGCATTATTTGATATATTACGATACTTGTGATACATTTAATGTATATAAGTATAATAAAATAATAAGGAAACATAAATAAAGAAATATAAATAATAAGTAGAACAGATAAAGAGAAATAAATATAAATAAATTTTGATTTTACGGTGATGAAGACTCCATAGTCGTAATATAATAATTACCGCTTGATTGTTTTTTGTAATGTATGGATTTTAAAGATACCATCGATTTAATTTTAACTTTAGGATTGTCTTTTGACATTGTGGACAACGAAGATAAGCAAGCACATACGTCGTTTTTATTTCGAGACGAAAGAGATCTCTTATAATTAAATTTATTCATTTTAAGCTTCGTGTTAAATTTGTTAAATGATATTAATTTACCATTTTTTTTTTGTATTTCACAATCCGTACTATCACTTGAACTGTAAATAAATTTTTCCTTTTTCTTAATCCATCTTCCCCTTCGCCATTTTGATTTACAGGATTTCAAATCATTTTCATTGTCCGATACGTAAATAATCTTATCATTGTTTGTTTTCAACAAACCTGTTCTTTTATTGAAACTTCCCTTGATTCTAGACAATTCTTTGGATTTCAATAATTTCAATCTCTGTCCATCAAGCATATTCAAAATGTCGCTGAAATCTGTGTTTAAGAAGATAAAGTAATGTTCTTCTATTGTAGAGTATATATATACTGATTCCTTGATTTATATGAACGAAGATTACATAAATAGAGTTCGCCATTACAAAAAACAAAAAATATAATACTTAAAAAAGCCAGGATAAATTGAAAAAATATTTATTTCGCATGTAAATTTGTAAGAAATATCGAGAAATATCGAGATATCGGTTAAAACTTACCAGTGTCACTTTGTGTATCAATCTTTTCTGTATCAGTCTTATGGATATCGCTAGATCGAAAATGTTGAGAGAATTCATCGGAATGCTCTTTTATATATTTATCCCATAATAAATCGGCACTATTCGTTGGTATTCGAACATCTAGGAGCCAATTTCCATTTTCTTTATTTTCTAATAATTTTTTCGTCGATGTTTTTTGCCTCTTCGATGGATACGTCTTAACATGATTCGATCTCACTAATAACAATTAATAATAAAGAGCATAAAAAGGAAACTTATCAATTTGCAGATGTACTAAAAAAAAACTGTTTTCATAATTTCGAATAGTTTCCATACCGAAAATAGGAGAGATATGATCAATTTCTTCTTTATCTTGATCCAAAAACACTAGATCATCTTCTTTATCGACGATATCTTTAATCGGAAAATTATTATTTGATCTTAGAGAGAATAAAGTTGGTGAGAGTAAGAAATCATTATGATCGTCATATTTAGCATCACGTATACGTTCCGGAGTTTCGTATAATTTATATGGAATTTCTTGTTGATCTTGTATATTTGTATCTTTCGTTTGTAATAATTTCGATAAATCTTTTTTATTCGAATTAGTATCTGTAGATCTTATTTCCCATTCGCTATCGGAGGTTTCCGATACGATTAATTTTCTTCCTTTTTTATTATAATCCGCAACTCTCTTATACAATTTTCTAACTTTTCGTTTACATTTGATTTTCTTCTTGTTAATAATATTATTAGATGCAATTCTCTTAATACCAGTTGTATTTACTTGCTTTACACCGTCCGACGAGTTTTCCTTTATGTCCGAAATTGACAATGAACTATTTGGAAATTCACTTTCAATGGGAGTACTAATCACTTTATTTGCCTTTTTATACATCGTAGTAATTAAATAAAATGAAATTCATGAGTTTTATCCCAAACGCAGATTAAATACGACTTGATTTCGTATCTACGTGTATCAACCATTATATTATGAATATACGAGTTTCTCTTTCCTTTGCGAAATGTTCTGACCTTCCGCAAGTATACACAAATGACTTGTAATAATATAATAAGTAAATAAGTAAATAGCATATAGTTGTTATTGTACTTAAAAAAGAGTATAGAAAGAAAAACCAGAATAATTATTTGTAAGAAAATTTGTTAATAATCTACACGCATTATTTATTTTACTGTAAAATGAAAAATTTTAACCTGAAACGGAATTATGTATATATATATATATATATATATTTCAAAGCATTTGTGTTGACATAAAGGTTTCTCTTTATACAAACAGAAAGTTATAAACAATTTTGATAAATCATTTTACAGTAATTGTATTCGATTGGTGAATAAAAACAAGCAGTGTTTTTAAAATTCGATATCTATAATCGCAATAATGGAAGATTTTTATAACCTATCATTTAACTTAACTTTCGATATGTCTCGATAATCGAAATTATCGAGTTTACTGCATGTACGTGTTTAGCATTGTTTTGACAATAGTAAGGTTATGTTTCTTTTCTATAAAAATAATTATAACAATTTATTAACAGTAATTATTGCAAGTGTTTAAGAAAATGACAAAACTAAAACACGTTGGATTTGATGAATGGAAACCATTCAAATTAGATGGTGCAGTATTTTCTGATGGATATGCTAATGGTTTAATCGGTATAGAGGAATTAACTGATTATAGTTTAGAAAAATCCAATAGCAAAGAAAAAATTGTTGTAACTACAAATAAGTCTAAGAAGAGAAGTAAGGTAATTCTTTTTTGTTTTTAACGTTTTGTAATTATGGAAAAATTAGAAAAATATCTTATCGAATCTTTTTGCTCTATTAATAACATAATTTTTATATATATTTCATCTAGTCAGTATCTAAATGGCAATGTGATGATATAGTAGAGAAAATTGTAAATAATAAAGATATAGAACCTCGAGCAAAGAAAGCTAAAATTAAAGAATTAAATACAAAATCAAATCCATCAAAGTCTGACAATATTATAAGTTTACATGAAAATAAAGATAATAGGACTGATCATAATGAAAGCGATATAATAGATGTTAATGCTTCTGCGTGGAGTGCTCTTGGTGCACCGAATGAGATAATAAGAGCTTTGTTAGATCAAAAATTTCATACTCCTACAATTATACAATCTTTAACTTTGCCGCCAGCAATATTAGGACATAGAGATATTCTTGGAGCTGCTGAAACAGGCAGTGGAAAAACTTTAGCTTTTGGTATTCCCATTTTAAATGGTATATTAGAATTAAAGAATAAACATCTAAAACAAAAACAAGATCAATTACAAGATGAAAGTGAAGACGAAGAATTGGAACATTTCAATGATGAAGATGGTAAGAATATATATCTATTTTTTGACTTAATGTGGATATAGTATTATTTATTTCACATATAAATATGTTAAAGATTCTGATAAGGATGAGAATTATAATTTGAGTGAGGAAGAATTAGAGGAAAATATTAACATTGATGGAATTGGATGTGTACGTGTAATAGATAATATAAAAATAGAGGATAAAAGAAATTCTTTAACAAAACCATTGTATGCATTGATATTAACGCCAACAAGAGAATTAGCTATTCAAATAAAAGATCATCTTGTTAAAGCAGCGAAATATACTGTTATAAAGGTAATGAAAATTATATTAAAAATCAATCTGTTTAATATTATTTATTAAGATGAATCTTCTTTTATATAGATAGCAGTTGTAGTAGGTGGCATGGCTGCTGTTAAACAAGAAAGACTTTTAAGTAAAGGACCTGAAATAGTAATTGCCACTCCAGGAAGGTTATGGGAATTGATACAACTTGGTAATGTGCATCTGAATCAATTGAGTTCTATTAAGTATGTGTATAAATATAATAAACTTAATACTAACACGATCGTTTTTTTTTCTAATATAATGATTTTAATAAGAAAATAATAAAAATGTATGTGTATATATCAGGTATTTAGCAATCGATGAAACTGATAGAATGTTAGAAAAAGGACATTTTCAAGAATTACAGAATATAATAGAAAGAATTAATGCAAATGAAAAGAAGTCAAAGGAAAGACAAACTTTTGTATTTTCTGCTACATTAACTTTGGTTCATGATATTCCTGATTATTTACAAAGAAAAAAGAAAAGATTTGGAAAAAGTAAAATATTTAAACTTACACCCGGTCAAAAATTACAAAAAATCATAGACATGTTAAAAATAAAGAATCCAAAAATAGTGGACATTACAAAGGAAACTGGTAAGTAAATTATTAACTTGACACATTTCTTATTAAAAAACAAATTATAGTATTAATTTTTATGCCCAGGTACTGCTACAAGTTTGACAGAATGTAGAATTGCATGTACAATAGATCACAAAGATTATTACCTTTATTATTTCTTAAAAAGACACAGTGGACGAACTTTAGTCTTTTGTAACAGTGTTGGCTGTGTTAAACGTTTGGCTACTCTTTTTAAAGTACTAGAATGTAATCCTTTACCTTTACATGCTAACATGCAACAAAGACAACGTTTAAAAAATCTTGAAAGGTAAAAGATTATAAATGATTTTTAATGACCTATAGTTATAAAAAAAAATAATTCAGATTCCAGGGTGATGAGAATGGTATATTGATAGCAACAGATGTAGCTGCAAGGGGATTAGATATTCCTAACGTTGAACATGTAATACATTACCAAGTTCCTAGAACATCTGAGGTATGTATTACTTGAACAATAATTTATACTCCATTATGCATTGTCTTAACAATAAATTTTTAGAGTTATATACATAGAAGTGGTAGAACCGCGCGAGCTCAAAAAGAAGGAATAACAATTCTTATGATGGAACCATCAGAAAAACAGAATTATAGTAAATTGTGCAAAACTTTAGGACGAAGTAAGTCTACGATTATCATTAATTATTATTTTGACTACTTTTTGAAATATGATCTTTTATTTTTGTCTTTTAGCTGAAGATATACCTACATTTCCAGTGATAGACAGACTGTTAATAGCTGTAAAGGAAAGGGTCGATATTGCTAGAGAAATAGATAATTTAGTATTAAAATGCAAAAGAAATAATGTGCATAAAGGATGGTTACAAAAAGCAGTAGAAGATATGGATATCATTTTGGATGAAGATCAGCAGTAATATTGTTTTCATATTTACTAATGCTTTTTTTAATTTTATTTTATTGATCTTTTCTGTATTTCATTTTAGAGAAACAACAATGAAATCAAAGGAAATAGCAGATTTACGACGTTCGTTAAAAGCAAAAAGATATCAATTAGCATCTCTCTTATCAAAACCATTAGTTCCGAAAGGATTTTCTGGAAGATATCCGGATACTAATACAGATTACAATTTAAATCAAGGCTATTCAAAAGCAATTGATATAATGAAAAAAGTTTTAGAAGAGAATTCAAAAAAAACGACGAATAAGATCGTAGTTTCTTTAAAGAGGAAAAGACCAATAAAGAAAAGAAAAGTATAAAATTCGAAATAAATTTAATGTACAAAGGTTAATAAAAAAGAAAAAGGGAAGGGACATCAAAAACATACATTTATTTTTGTCGTCCTTAAAAGGTGATAAAAAGATTATTTGTAAATGGTGTTATTTCAGCTTTATCATCCATGAATTACAGTCATATTTTTTTGTTTTTTTTTGTTTTTTGTTTTTTTTTGTTTTTTTTTGTTTTTTTTTTTTTTTTTTTTTATTTATTTATTAATTACATCGAGCGATCTGCAGTTTTAATATGCGCGCGTACGTAACCTTCTTACAGTTAATACATGTGGCAGAAGATATGTACAAAGTATATTAGACTCGTAACTAAACTTACGCATACTTATTCGAAAAAATTGTCCTTACTTAAATATAATACAAATTGAAAAAGAATAACTACGAGAGAAGTACGATCGGTGCGATATCGATCACGAAGCACAGCCCATCTCTATTTTCTACATGGTATTTCTCATGGCTCCAGAAAAAAAATAATTGAAATAGATAAATCGTAATCCAATCTGTTCAAAATATCGTATTGTAAATAACTTCGTCCTCTGTGCTGATAATTGAATCGATCTGATCATTAATTATTATCGAATTGATATATCTATTCTTGCGGATTGGATTTTGTTCTTCCAACGGAGCGTCATTACCCTTTACGATAATCTTAATGCTAGCCATGACGTGACTTCCAGGACAGTTTTGTATCTGGACAGTCGTGTTATTGTCGCATATCTCGGCGTAAATCTCATCGGTTTTGGGCTTCGTCAGTTGTGGAACTGGCGGAAGAGGTGTCAGGCTGTCACGGACGCGAGAATAATTCGGTTGAAGTTCGATGTTCGTTGGTGGAACCTCTAAGACACTGGTCGATACCGATCTTTGTACAGGTTGTTTAGAAGAGTCCGCGCGACTCTGTCGAGAGGTAGTTTCTGGCTCCAAACTGGAGTAGCGTTCCTGAGACTTCATAGCGACTTCGGGTCTAACAGCGAATGTGAACGACGCTGATTTCTTAGCGGGATTTCTGTTACGACCACCTTGAGCAAGCTTAGAGATCCTCTCTAGAAAACCATTTCCAGAATTCTGCCTCGTCCGGCTTCTTTCCCTAACAGTAGTCTTTTTCAGTTGCTCCAGGCCTTCCCTCAAACTCTGAAGTATCGGTCTTGTTTCCGGCTTCGGCTTGATCTTCTTCAAATGCATCTCCTTTAAGTTCTCCGTGCTTGGATGTAATTTCAAAGGTGCCACTCGTGGTTCCGTTGCACGATCTCCGACTGCTCGGCTAAAGTGGAAGAACCAGTTAAGGCACGTTCGAACATGCATTCGCGAACGCTTTGCATCTTTCGAATGCGTACCGTCCTACGTGACATCGACGTATATGTCGCATTACTTTGAACGTGTCTTTTGCATTTATGCTAAAGAACTTGCGCGTTCCATCGTGTATCTTATATACGAAGAGAAATGGTAAGTTAGAATCGTATAACAGACTTTAATGTTTTATAAAGAGAAGTTTTCTTTTTTAGAAATCATTGAATCTATAAGGGAATCATTTACTATTACCAACGGATTGGAATGTCCATTAGAAAAGAGATAATGTATTTTACCTGCACGCTGCAAGGAGTCTTTGCATCTTCGGTGATGCCAACAATCTTGCTTCTGATGGATAACCTAATCGTGCTCTTCTTACTCTAGGTGCACCATTACCAGATACTACTAATTCCAGCATTTCTGGATTATGGACCGGCCTTTCTGGAACTATACATCCTAAAACGATAGGACCACGCGTCGAAGATTCCAGTTGCATCAAACCACCGTATTCTCTTGGTAATGGAACCGGCAGTGGACCTGCTATCAGTCGTACCTATTAAAATAAAAATATTCTCTAAATTTGAAGAAAATTCAAATTGCAACTCAACAAACAAAAAACTAAATATTATAATTTAATAATTAGAAGAGACGAAAACGTAACGTACTCTTAAAGGTAAAGGCCTTTTCGCAAGATGATGAACTTTATAAAGCACTGCATCACTTCCAGTATCCGTACTTCCGTTCTGACATATCGCGTAAAATTCACCCCTCGCTGAGAGTGGTGCAAACACTTCTCGTCCGTGAGGATCCAAACATTGCGCGTATTGATCTCTCTCCGATGATCCTCCGGAGATACCAAAAGTAACCGAGGTACATTTTCTCGTATCTTGAAAAACGGCTATCAGTCGCAGTATCTCACCGGCCCGTATCGTGGTTTTTGTGTAGTGAGCACGAAGATTCCCATTTTCTAAAACAAAATAATAAAGAAAGGAATCTATAGATTTCTTTGAACCTTAGAAATGAATTGTTCATTTTAATAAGATAAAAATGATAAAATTTCTAATAGATAGATATTTTTTCATTTGTTATAAAGAGAAGAGAGACAAAGAGAAAAGAAAGAGAGATAGAAGGAAGAACATTTTTAAAATTTCTAACGAAAGAAATATTTTAAAATTTGATATAGAAGAAAAATTCTGAAAATTCTAGTAAAAAAATGAATTACCCATTTTCGAGTGCGTAAGTGTATATGCTCTTAATGGCGCCGCCAAAAGGAAAGCTGGCACACCGGCTCGTACCAATGATTCCATCCTTCTGTAGACTCGTGCACTACCTGTTGTGTTATTGCCAGATATCACAGAAAACCATCCTACGAAAAACACAAAAAGAAAAATTATATTATTTATATATAAAAAAAAAACTTTGGTAAAAGAGCTTCTTATCTCGTTAGAATTTTGCCGACAAAGGGGTTCTATTCCACGAAAAAAATATTTGTTTATTTCTACGAAAAGGATAGGTTATTCGTGTTATAAGAGGAAGTATTTTCTTAAATTCGTCGTAGAGGATCATAAAAACAGCGGCATTTTGTCGAACTCCAAAGAGAAACGATTTGAGTAGTGCGAGTCAGTAAATACAGAGAGAAAAAGAAAGAGAAAAAGAGAGAGAGAGAGAGAGAGAGAGAGAAAGAAAGAAGAGGAAGAAGATTCGAGAGACACAGTAGTCTGTTCTCGAATGGGTTGGCTGATCGAAGGTCGGCTGGTTCTTTTCGTTGTCGTTAATTGATTTAAGAATGCCGGCCTGATGGGCGAATGCACGTGTGCACGCGCGTGCGTGCTCTTCGTTCAACGCGGTCTTTAAGAAACACGATTCTCCTCATCCTTATCCTCAACCTCTACTTCTACCTCTTTCTTGCATGCCGCCTCTTCTCCTTCCTTTCTTCCTTCCTTCCTTTCTTTAGAAACGTTCTTTCCTACGAACTTCTTTTCTGTTTCTTTTTTTATGTCGAAATCAAAGAGAATATTTCGTATAGAATTTTTCGCCTTTGTCTTCTCCCTACAATTATTTTTATTTTCATTTTTATTTGGACTTTTATTTAAGAATTTCGAAGAATTTTCATTAAACTTTACGAACGAACGAATTACAGAAATAGAAAGATCCGATGAAATCGAAATTGTTTCTATATATCCAATAATTTTTTTTCTTTTTCTTATTTAATAATTTTTCTTGTAGAATAATTCATTTGCATATCTGAGATCAGTAAAGAATGGATTAAGCGAAACAACGGATGGTTATAACTTGAATTGTATTAAATTATATAAAAGATAAGGATGTTAGAGAAACAACGTTCGCACGAAACGAAGATAACATTCTAAAGTAATAGAAAGAAGGGGAGACGATCGGTCCGGAAAAGAAAATGTAAAGAGTAGGCACTCTTGCACAACGGCCTTCCTTTACTTTCCATTTCTATGCATTCTGTGTATTCGACATAGTTAACGCGGCTGTTTAAAGCGCCTTTCTGCTCGTAATTACCAAGATCGTAGCATCCGCTTGGAAAAAAAAATATACAGAAAAATAAAGTTTAGCTGAGATGAAGGCGGTGGAACGTTGCGAGATTTTATATTCTCTTCGTCTTCTCTCATTTTCTTTAGTTTATTACGCTTGACAAGGTAGCACATAGTTATGCATGAATAATTAAAGAGAAAAATTTTGCAATGACGTTTAATTGAAGATCAATTTCAAGATTATTTCTTCCCATTAATTATTTATCTCCTAATCGTTTTATTCCCTTAATTAGTTTCACAGCAAATTAATCTCATTTAACTAACAAATTTGTGATTTATCAATCGATCGATGTATCTTTTGTCTTTGATTCTAGTTTCATATATAGATATCTAATTGGCTTGAGTGAAATATAAAACACAAATATATATATATATTATACCACACACACATGCACATATATATAAGAAAGTATATATAGAAAGAAATGTTCAGGCGACATAGACGTAGACATAGACCAATACTTGGCGACCCCTAGTCGTACGAGTATTATAGCGTCGTAAACGTAACCCGTTACCAAACGGAACACGTTGTAAAAGGTATTCATAGACACGCATCAGAATTTAACGTTCGGCACGGGAGATCAACATTAGATAGGTTTCGTGACAAACGTACTTGTGTACATCCATGGTGACTATAAACATGCGTTTAGAATTAAAAAAAAAAAGAAAAAGAAAAGAAAAGAAAAAAGAATAAGAGAAAAACAGTATCAAAGGGATACTATACTATCCTCTTTCTTTTTTTTTTCCTTTTTATATTCTTTTTTCCATCTGTGATCTTATCGAATCGTCGTTTTAAACCTATCTCGTGAAAGCAGATGTTCCTCAATCTTTATTTTATTCCCCGTCACGTTCTAACTCGGTATTTTTAAGGAATCAATCCTAATTCAGATTTGTCCATAACCAACTAAAGGACGGTATTCGGGGATGAACATTTTCTTTCAATGAAAAGGGACAATAGACCCTACGAGCCAGCAGGCTGTTGCCTCAATAGAAAAATAGATATTATCTTGGTTTAGGTCGTCGAACTCTCAAAATTCTAAACGCAACTTTTAGAAAGGGAAAGAACCTTTTTCTCGAGCATACCTTCCTATTTTCTTCTTTTTTTCATTAACATATCAATCGAACTCGCCGTTAGATTGATGAGACTTATATATTTAGGATTAAGCATTTGAAAAGACATTTAAAACGACTGACTTCGTTGTTAATAATACATGAAGTTTTACGTTAAAGTAGTAATGGGAAAAGCGTAAGTACATACGAAGGAGTTACCCATCCGCTACTATCCGCATAATTTCTCTGTATCCGGTTTCGAAGAGTTATAGCTACGTCATAATGACTTTTATTTAAAATCAAGACTCAGGACGAGTCGAGGACTCGTTTGGCACACGACGTTCTCGTTGCACATAAAACCGTCTAAGAAGGAAATAGTAGTCGAGGGAATAATAACGATATATCGAATGTGGATATAAAAGCGCGGAACGCGGGAGACAAGATTTTACGAAGGGAATCTTCTTTAAGACCGTATAATCGCGTTCACGCTGATAAAGTGAAGAGTCATTAGAACGTATAATTTATTAGTAGAAACACAAATTAGCATGTGCATCGGAACATCCTTCAAAACAACTCGTTTTCAAGACCGTCCGAGATTACAGAGATACCAAAAGGTTCAACAAAAATCTGTCTGTTTCTTTTCTTGTTTTCTTTTTTGGGTTCTTTTTTTTTTTTTTCTTTCATAATCACGGTTCATAAATCTTGTTCGAGTAGTGTTGTCGGCTCTTCAATGAAAAGTTCTTGCTGTATTACAAAGTCGAAATGGTACCGAACGATCGGTTATACGATTAACTCGTAAACCGTTCCATAAAATTTTAGGAGGCATCATTTTAAATGGCACGTGTAAAAAAAAATAAAAAAAAAAGATGAAAAAAGGAAGAAATGAATAAAAAAAAGGAAAAGGTAGAGAGAGAGAAAGAGAGAGAGAGAGAGAGAGAGAGAGCTCGTTCGAGTTATACGCAAAAGAGTAGATTCAATCGTGACTCGATCGAAAGTCTGGGCATTGACCTATCTCGTGGCATTCGACGGTGCTTTTACACGCCTAATAAATTACTGTAAACTGGAGCCCGAAGTCGTTTGCAAGGGTTTTCGCGAATGGTGGTTAAGCGAGAGCTGGTGATTTGTGCGATATCGTGCATCCTCACTATCGGTCCTTGGAATCGGGATCCTCGTGCTGAATCTTCCCTAGTAAATTTATCCTGGTTGAAGGTTCAAGTTCCTCTTGAAGTGGATTCCGTTTCTCGCTGTACTACCGATTTCAAGAACGCATAGAAGACTAAGATACCTATATATGTATATATATATAGTTCTCTCTTTTTCTACCTTTTTCATTTCCTATTTCCATTTCTTTTTCTCTTTATGAAATTAGAAACGGAAATCCTTCGTTTTCAGGTAGATCGTATAATTCCATTATGCTTTCTTTCATCTTTAAATTTAAAAGATCTTAGCAAATTGGCTATTATTATCCTTTTTACCACCTATAATTATATCTGATGGTTTTTTCTTTTTTTATTTTTTACTTTTTAATTTGTTTTCCAATCCATCGTAGGAGACACTCGACAAACGGAACAAACCGTTTAATGTTTCCTCAATCTCAGTATACGTATCTCGTTCTACTTTAGCTATTTTGATTCGAGGAGAGATGGCAATAATGTTCTTCTTATCCCACGAAACGATGTCTTCATTTGCTCCTTCCCAGCATCGTTTTACCGTTTTCCTTCTCTCTCTTTCTCTCTGTCTCTCTCTCTCTCTCTCTTTCTCTTTCTCTTTCTCTTCGTGGATCGAGAAGATAAAAATAGAGGATAAAAGACGGGCTTGCTTTTCTTGCGAGCTTTTTACACGCGAACGTAAGCTGATTACGATGATATATAGCGAGCACGAAGAGAAGAGTATACGCCTCTAATGCTGCTTCTCTCACAGCAGCTTTATATTCCTCTCTCTTTCTCTCTCTCTCTCTTTCTCTCTCTCTTTCTCTCTCTCTTTCTCTCTTCGTCTTTCTTCTTCTTCTTCTTCTTTTTCGTCTTCTTCGTCTTCTTCCTCCTCCTCTTCGTCTTCTTTCGTGGAAGAGAATCACGAGCCGAGTAGTGGTACCCCTTTTTGCCGTGGCCTTCTCTCTTTCCACATCGGCGAGAAAATTACGAACGATACGAAAGGCGACGGCGCATTGACGATACGAAAGACGTCTCGCTAATTCCTTCGACGTTAACGACGTCGTTTCGATCCTGCTATAACGTCTTAACTCTTCGTGAGATCTCGAGGAAGGGAAGAACAAGATCGTCGTTTAACATTGATGTTGCTCGACGGAGTGAGAAATTCTTTTCTATTTTTCTTTTCCTCTTTCCTTTTTTCGTTTTTCTTTTTTTTTTATTTTTTATTTTCTTTTTATTATCATTCTTTTTTTCTTTTATAAAGAAAGAAAAGCCAGACAGTTATAGGAAAATGAGTTCATTCAGGCAATAAACAAACAAGCCTTAAAATAGGTCAATGGAATAACGACGAAGGAAACTATATGCGATGCCTTCGTGCTCTTTCACGATCACGAATCGAATCGCGAATTTCACACACGTGCGTCAAACTAATCGAATTAGCTGTGTGACGAAAGTCAAGCGGCCTCGAAACGAAAGCGCGTTGCACGCGTTGAAATTCCAACGATGACGCAGAAGGGAAACTTGTAGTTGAATCGGTTTAGTCAGAAATCCGCATTGGGAGCGCAACTGGACTTCGAAACACGGCGCGTTCCGTTTACACGAGACCACCTGAGAATTTGCACTCTCGATCTTTCCATCGTTCGAATAGAATCGTTCGACGACGAACTAGCGTTGTTGAGTCCGAGATGTTTATCCTAGGAAGGATATTGGAAGGGTTCGAATCGATTGAAAGAAAAAAGAAATCAAAAAATCTTTTTGTTATTGCACTTGAACGAAAAAGAAAGAAAAAAAATATATATATAGATATGTATATACACATAGGTATGTATAATACTCATGTGTACATAGAGACATACGTGGGCACAAAGGGTAGAGAGAAAAATGATTTCGCTTTGTGTCCTGGATTCATCGTGAATAATGCTCCCTTTCCATCCGCGTGTCCGCGAATTCGTGGGCGTTAAATAACGTTTCCTTGCTGCGATTTACTGTTACTACTCTCGCGATATAGATACATACTACATACTACATACTACATAAGCCTGCGTTACATTGCCACGTAGCAAATACAAAGTTATGAGCGAGTTGTAAAGCTCGCCGCGGTCACCACGCATGTTGTTACACAATTTGCCTGGGATCAATTGGAGCGAGAAGACGAGGTATCGCGTGCCATCAATTTCACAGTTTACTCCTTGCACCTCTATAAAAGAGGAATATAAAGAAAGAAATTCTTTTTAGGATGAATCAGAACGTTGACCTTCCAAATATGATATGTCTATAATGATAAGAAAAACTTACCTGGATAACCTTCAGGAATGACAATTTCTGGTCCTACTTTAACGTCATGTCGATATCGATGTATCAGTAAGGTAGCAGTGACTCGAAGAGATCTCTGTTGTTGTTTGTAAAGGAGGACAGGCCTGCCGCTGGTACCCTCAAGCCTGACGACCCTTGGTAGTGAAAATCGATCTAGGAACTCTCGAAGCGGCATATATCCACCAGTGGAGCCGGAACTACCCTCGGCCGTCGCCTCGCGAGAACTCGGCAGACTCTTCGGTAACGAGGGCATTTCCTCGCTGGACATTGTCGAGAACTCACCGTTCGACGACATACTTCCTTATATTTTTCTTTGTTTTTATTCTTCTTTTTCTTATTCCTTTCTACTTTTTTCTCTTCCTATTCCTTTTTCTCTTACTTTCTTAATCTAGCCGATCACAAGGACGACACAACTCCTTCTCTTTTTTCCTCTGTCTTTTTCTCTAAAACACCTCTCCAACATATCACGATCGAGTCTCCTCTCTTTTTTTTTTCTTTTCTATTGGAACGATTGAAAAGCTCGAGGACCGTACGAGAAAGGAAACACATGAGGAAGAAGAAGCATTGTGCCCGATCTCTCGGGCGATTCGTCATTTGATTTTCGCACCGGTCGGATGACCGTACCGTTCCCTGTCTTTAAAAGCATTTCGAATCTCTGCACCTTCTCGCCGATTCATTACCACCACCTTGACAGGAGCGCGGCTGCGCGTTTACCGGTTAATAACAGGTTCGGTTCTCTCCCCTCTTACTCTCTCTATACCCCTTTCTCTCTCTCTCTCTCTCTCTCTTTCTTTCTCTGGCACTTTCTTCGATTATGTCACTCGACGTCTTCGTACCCTGCCATTCACTATCACTTTTAACGTGTTGTCTTCCCTTCTTTTTTTATTACCTATCTATTTATTATCTAATATTTCGATTCTTCTTCGTATTTCCCTCTTGAATTTTTATCGATAAAGACAAAATTCATTCACTGCACGCTAAACTGTTACCAAGCTGCAACAGTACGTAGTGAAATCGAGGTTTACGATTTTGCATTCGTAGTACGTAGAGACGTTCGATTTGGCACGTTCTAGATACTCGCGGATAGTTTTTGAAACGCTTCCGAAAGAAGAATACACTCGCGAGTCTGGACTTTTTTCAATTGATCGATCGAGATCGATTCAAACGGCGGGAAAAGATTCAATAGGATTCCGATGCACGATCGAGATCGATCTATCGAGCATACTGCGTTTCTTCCTTCATTGTTTCTTTCTTTTCTCTTTTCTCTCGCTTTTTCTTTTTCTTTCTCTCTATATGTATCTCTTTCCTTTCTTTTCTTTTTGTTTTTCTCTCTTTTGCACGCCGGTTATCTCCCGCGGTTCGATCCCCGTCGCGTTTAACGATTTACCGGTGCATCTCTGCTTTCTCACGTGCTACGTAAGATACATATCCCTCTTTCTCCTTCCCTCTTGCGTTCTCCAAGTTTTATCGCTTTGCGTTCTCTCGCAGGCCATGGGGAGCCCTTCAAATGCCTCGATATCTCGCTCCGTTCTCTCGCATACCAAAGCGATCGATCGGAGTAGCAGTAACAGCAACAGTAACAGCAACAGCAACAGTAACAGCAACAGCAATAGTAATAGTAACAGCAGCAGCGACAGCAGCAGCAACGATAGCGGCAGCGGCAGCGGCAGCGGCAACAGCAGTAGCAGCAGCAGTTTTCTTATCGCGTGATTTTAAATCGCACCAGAGAGATCGTGATCTAAACGAACGAATTTTTCTAGCATTCTATTTAAAACAACGAACGATCTAGATTTTTCCACTTGGAGTGAAGTTCTGGAATGTTCATCTTTCAGAGGTTTGAATAATATGTCGAATGTTTTTATAGGACCGTTTCTCTTCTCTCATATTTATTTTATAAGAGAATAAATATGGAGTTTCGAAGGCTCGTCGGGGAGCACATTAATCAAAATTATTCACGACTTCTTTTTAATAGATTTTATTTAAATGCTTTTCAGATACTCAACGTACGATGTACGAACGAAGAGATGAGCTTTCGTGTACTTGATCCAGGAGAAGATCCGATCGGAGCGGCGGACGCGAAGTCACTGACGCCTCGCACAAAGTGAGCCGAGCGTAAGAGGCCTGCTGACACTACACATAGAAAGAAGAAACACGTAGGCTGGTAGTGTGTGTTGTATCTCGTGGACCTACAACCACGTTGTATCTCAGCACCACCACCATCATCATTACCAACACCACCACCACTATCACCATCACCACCACCACCATCACCATCACCACCACCACCACTTCCTCTACTATCTCACACGTCACACTATGCTACCAGCCTGTACTCGGCCGAACAGTCTTTGGCAAACTTTGCTTCAAGTCGTCGTTCTCGTTGTCCTCGTCGTTCTCCTTCTCGTTGTTGTCGTTGTCGTTGTTGCTCAATAGAATACGTTGTACTACTATACCTCTTCCAACCTCACGCGCGAGACGTGGGTTTATTCAATAGAAGGATCCTTCTACCATTATGCTCGAGAAGCTGTTACCCGCAGAAGCGAACCGCCCTTAATAGTTCCTCCATATAATATTCTCTTGGAGCGTAATCGAGCGGAATGGAGCTTCCTCCGGACGTACGCGTGTCCCTTTCTGTTAAATTACTTCGTGAAGAACTATATTCCCTATCTTATTTTTTTACGAATGAATCTACGATCTCGTTTCTACGAAACTATCGTCTTATCAGTTGTTTGTAAATAGATAATGTAATCCGTAGATAATAAATTTTATAAAATTTAACTAATTCATAATATTTGCTTTCATAATAAGTTAATGATTATATCGTCATCGACGCTGTGTCTCGATACGTGTTATCTTTAGTTAATATATATATATACATATATATATATACACATACACACACATATACGTAAAGTATTGCTAGATTTTATTGCTTCATCGATATAATGCAATATCGAGTTGTCGCGTTACGCGCAAGCGATCACTCGTTGCACTCGATGAACGATGGAAATCTTGACTACGTCAAGTCAAGGAAAAAAAGAAAAACAGGACATTGTGCAACACAGATAATGAGCAATATCCTATTATCGAGCATATCATCGCAAGAACGAATAATCGCTTTTTGATTTAAAATATTTGCTAATTTAATTGATTTGTTTTACGACTATATAAGTAAATATTATAAATTTTCATGCTTTACAATTATCTATCCTTTGATTTCATTTTCACGATCATTCCTATTTTTATTTTTTCTTGGAAGGTCGATGTTTTATTTAAAGAACAACTCGTTTATTCGAAGTTACTTCTATCCTCAAACGATTTCAATTCGATTCGATATATCGATTCGACGATGTGAAAAACTGTAAAATATTTAATGACGGTGAAGTTACGAGGATGAAAAGAGAACCTCGACGATACTTGAGAAAGATATCGCAGGAGTAGTGAAAGAAAAGAAATTCTGAGAGAGAGAGAGAGTGAGAGAGAGAGAGAAAGAGAGAGAGAGAGGTATGTGAAATGTGAAGTTTATTAATATGTCGGTAGCAATGTCTCGGTCCATTTAATTCTATATTTACCACGGATGCGTTTAGTAAAGACCATACAAGAGATAGGAACTAATCTCGGTAAAAGATCAGTCAAAGCGAGCGGCCTGTAAGAGACGATGTTAGTTGCAGGAGAAGGAGGAAGAGAAGGATAGAAGAAGGTGGGGGTGGAAGGATGTTATCACGATCGTAACAATTTTCCCACGGTGTTGTTAGAAGGATCGTTGGAAAAGAGTCTCGAGTATATATAAAGGTAGCCTTGCAAGGACAAGGACACCATTTTCGATGTAAGAGGCGCAAACAATTATTATTACCAGGTAAGTCAGGGTGTGGTACGGAATCTTCTCTCTCCATTCTCTCTATCTTTCTAGAGAAGACAACGACGACGAGGACGAGGACAAATATGACGACGAAACAAAGGGTTCCGCGAGCGTAATCGCGGGAACGCACGACATAATTTATGAGAATGAAGTACGAGTGAACGTAGCGGAGAACGTGCTTCGTACGTCGAAGTAACTTTCTTGAATTACATGGAACAACAGTGGTGCGTTCACTGAACAAGAGTATGTGCACGCTCTCCGTCTACTCGTTAAACTTTAATATAGTTTCTTTCCAATTTCCGATTTTGAAAGATAACGAAACGTGATCCGTCGGAAGGATAAGGAGGAATTCGATTCAACTTTTCTCTCGCGTGGATCTTCATACGTGGAGATAGTAGTGGTGGTGATAGTAGTGGTGGTGGAAAGGGAGGATAATTACAGCGCAAAACGAGCGATAATTTTATGACGCTCGTTCGAGAGTCGCAAGATTCGCGAGATAAAATCCCGGGCAGAGAATCGAAAGTGGAAGCTTATCGAGTGCGCTGCTCACCCAGCGATCCTAATCACTTGGAAAAGTGCGAAGATGGTGCTCGTAAATCCCGTTGGCATACCAGTTTGTTTCTCGGGGCCGTTCAGTTGGAGAGCCTCTCTCTCTTCCTCTTTCACTGCGAAACTATTCTCTCTGCTCGAGCGACCTAAGGGTGGAAGGAAAAGAGAAGGGTCCAATTGGAAGAGAGGAATTCGTATCTAAGCTCTCTCTCTCTCTTTCTCTCTCTCTCTCTCTCTCTCTCTCTCTCGCTCTCTCTCTCTCTCTCTCTCTCTCTACGGCGGCTGGTGGTGTACCTGGAATTCCATCAGCTCGGCATAGCTCGGTCATCGTCTGCTTACCGAGAACCTTATAGATTTAATTAGACCTTGCGCGAGGTCATATCGATTTCTCTCTTCTTGGATCTTCCCCGAGGAAGCAGCAAAAGAAAGGGAGAGGATAAAGAAAAGAAAAAGAACCGTTTGAATCGCAGCCTTTGAGATCGGCTCACACTAGCCATTCGATTCCTTTTTGAAATTGTACGGGCTTAAACCTCCTTCCCCTTGCTTCTTCTTTTTTTTATTCTTCTTCTTCTTCCTTCTTCTTTTCATTCTCTATCTTTTCTTTAGTTTCACCTTGAAAAGTGCAGCAGATGCAATATGTCTAACGAATCTGTAGCGAAATAGATCGAATGTTTTAAGAGTCATGTTCAGGTGTCTACCGACTACTTAAGACAATAAGAATAATATACGTGCAAATGAAGTTAAGTAAGGCAATATCAAAGTCAAAGGAGATGGCAGATGCTGTACAACACCCGGAGAAGCTTTCTTTCTCCTCTCTTCTATTTTCTCTTTTCTTTTTCTATCTCTTTCTTTTCTTTTTTTTTCTTTCATGGAGCAGTATCTCTTATTAGTAGCACAACGAAGAACGTAGACGAGTATACTCCACGAGAGAGGAAGGCCTCTTTACTGAGGTCCTTGCTTTTTCTCGTAGAAGTATCTATAAACCTTTCGCGATCTTCGAGCAAATTTTGAAAATCATAATAGCCTCTGTTATTCTTCATTGTACTGCTTTTTTATTGGACGATTTATAAATACGTTGTAACTTCAAAATATTTCATATAAATTTTGTCAAAATTATATTTTCTATCGTAAGACTTTAGGATGGATTTGTGTGTTTGCTCGTAGCCATCGCTAGCCACGAACCTTTCTTACCTGCAGTTGTAATTGCAAGGTACTTGGCATTTTTATCGTCGCCACCGCCACTTGAACCGAAATCTTTTTCTTTCTCTCTGTCTCTTTCTCTCTTTCTTTCATTCGTTCTTTCTTTTTGTTTTCTTTCTTTCTTTCTTTCTTTCTTTCTTTCTTTCTCTTTCATTCTCCCCTCATCTTATTGTTGTCTGTTCTCATCTTTATGGTGGAATAAGAAGATAGGAGAGAAAGAGAAAGAGAGAGAAAGAAACTTTTAAAGAATTCCAAGTGGATATGGACAAAGGGCAGTATGCCTGAGGTCACGAAGAGTCGCGCATTTTTCATAAGGTCCAAGCGTCGACTAGTTGCCTCTGTCTTGAGAAAATCTTTATTTCCCTCTTTTCTTTTATTCGTTTTTTCACTAAGAATTTTTTCTTTCTTCTTCTGTTTTTTTTTTTTTTTTTTTTAATTTCGTTCTATCGAAACAATTTAAGAATTTGATCGGTGATTCTTTCCAAAGGGGAGATTGGTTATCATACAGAAAAAACAAAAGAGTATGAATGTCGTAGTTAATATATCGACGCGAGAATTTCCAACGATCGTATCGAATCCACTCGATGCGAATTATATCGCGCGAACGAAGAGATGTCGTTAAGGTGTAAGACTTATAAAGTACTCTCTATGTAAATTTTTATGCAAATGATAGGAGAGAACAGTATGACTGTTCAAGATACGAAGGCTTCTCGAGATAAGAACTGGCACGGTAGCAGGAACGCGTTATCGTACGAGTATGTCGCGTAAACGACCAGCTATGTAATTTTGTAGTTACACCCACTCGTGAAGAACGATTATTGGTGTTTCTTTTTTCTGCAAAGAGAGAAGAGAGAGAGAGAGAGAGAGAAAATTGTAATGAAAGTTTTATAGTAGGACAAAATCATTCCGACGACCACATTCAATTAAATAAATCGAAGAATTTCATGACAATGTCTATCTTTGATTTTTAATTTTTATTTTCTTTTTATTAATAACATTTATATACGATAATTTTTCAAGGATAAGGAATAATTCCTTTCACTTGTTCACCGATCTGTAAATTGTATTAATTTCACACCGTTTTTATACCAATTAATACGATCTATCTTTTTCTTACAAGCTACTTAGAATATGGCATAAGAAAGAAATGAAAGCGTGCGGTCATTCTACCCGTTTTAAATCGACCAACGACTTCCTGACTATTAAGCGTACCATACTTATTAAGAGAGATGACATTGGAATGCATGCCATCGTTCGGTATATTAAATTAGCATGAAATCATGGAAACGCAGGACGGACCATGCCAATTCTGGCTTTCGCATTGGCACGTTTTGACACTTTGTCTTCAAGTAAATTAACATTCGACTGCCATCCATGACTTCTTTCTCCTCTCTTTCTCTCTCTCTCTCTCTCTCTCGCCCTCTCTTTCTCTCTCCTTTCTCTCTTCTACATTTTTCTTATTCCTTTTATCGTATAACGTTTGCACTCGAATCCTTTACATATCTCATTGTTCCTTCATCTCATGTTAAAAAAAATAAAAAGGAGATGTTATTGTTCGAAGTGTTTCGTAAGGACTTGACGAAGATCAGTTGTGAAGGGAAAGATAGAAGGTGTAAAAGCAGCAGCTTTCTTTACGACATGGGATAATAATCAGAACCGCAAAATTCTCTCGCCTCTCGCGAAAACGGTGTTTGTTCAAGCCGTTGCAACGATGTAAAACCTTAATCGTGCAAACCGGAATGAGCTTTGAGTCTTCGAGGAACCGCAATTTTTTTCATTTCTCAAGTTATTACTAAGAGAACGTTTGGACCGGGTACATTTAACGAGGACCATAAATATCGATCCTGGAATTCGTTCGCGTTCGAATACTTATGCGTTATAGGAAGTTATTGTTATATTCGGAAAGTCATTGACTCTGACAAAGACACGGAATTACGTAAGACAGTAAAAAGCTTTTTTAATTGTTGTTTCTTTATATATTATATGATACTGTACAATAATTGCAAGGAAGTATTTGATATAATATCTTCGAGTTCAAAGTTAATATAATTGTTATAAATTAAATCCACTTTTTAGTTGGAACGATTTAATTAGAGGAACAACTTTCATTATTTTTTAATAAGCTAAGAGAAACGAGAGAAAGAGAGAAAGAGAGAGAAACAACATCTTTCGCGTTTCTTCATATCGATTTTACACTAATTAACGAAATCGCCTGCTGTCGCCTTAGTAATTATGGAATGTCTATTAAGGAAAGAATTAAAATTGCTACAACGTCCAATTCGTGCACGCATTGAGCTTGCTTCGACGATTTGATAACGGTATATGTGTCTCCTTTTCCTTTTTATCCTTACCTTTTGATGACTGTAATGTTTAAGAATCATTCAATATATACGAGTTTTATATCGCTTAGTCATGAACCTTGCTTACCTGCAGATGTTTTTGCAAGGTATTTGGCATCTTTATCATTAAAATGATCAAAAGATCGAAAATTCTTATTTTAAATATATTTTTTAAAAAGATTATGTATTTAAAATCCACTTCCTCGCATAATCATCGATATATTTTCTTGATAACACTTGTTAATTTTTATTATTACCAAGTGGAATTACTATGTTATCTATATATCTATAATATATACCTATCATTGAATATTTTAGTAATAATTAATTATTACTAGTAAATATTCTTGTAATAATTAAATATTCCTTGTAAATGTTTTTATTTATACTTTATTTCTTGAAAAAAAAGAAAACTTATTAACTAGTTTACTACAGCCAATAAAACATTGCAATAGGTTTATATTACCGGAAGTAATACATTTTCTGATTATAAACGATCTTATTACTATACATATTTTTCTTTCTTCACTTCCATGGTTTGGATCTATACAATATACATTATCGTAGTTTATGTGATCATACATTATATTTACAAAGTTTTCATATACAATATTTTTATTATAATAGTTAAAAAAATTCTAAACTTTTTCGACAGCGATATACAAAATAATCCTTCGCTTGTATTGGGCGGGAATTATCAATTGTTTCAATGATCAAGTTGGTACCATGTTAGACTGAATGGTTAGTGTTAATAAATTGCATTGAGTTTCATCATACTCGTAATTACACATAATTAACATATTTTTTTTTTAATATACGCCATCTTCCAGTATATCAATTGACTCATTAAAACATAATTTCGTAGACGTATTATTCTCAAATTTGCGAGACATCGCGAGCAAAAAATATTAATGGAAAAGTTAGATGTCAATCATTCGACTTCGATAAAAGAGCATGGTAAATATAACATGCTTTGTTTCTTAGTATATAAATGTTATTCTTTTTAATAGATTGATATAGTATATGTATATAAGGTTAACAATAAAATATTCGTGATGAATAGATTCCGTATTACAAGTGACAAAGGGTGACCTTTTTTGTTTATTAAAATAATTGTTTGTAAAAAGAACTCATTCGAAAATTTTTAAATATAATATAAATATAAATATTTAACGGAGATATATTAAATTTCATTCCTTTACAAATTATAAATCATATATAGAGTCATTTTTAATCATTTTCATAAAGATTATACTGAAATTTTTCATATTTAAAAAGAAATAAGCATAAAGATAGAATTATTAGTTTGTAGGCCTAATTAATAAATTAATCTTTTTCACTTAGATTTTCAGTTATTATCTAATCTATTCATTTCCGATTCTTTCCTTTATACTAGCTATATTCTCACCTTTGCGTGTGCCCAGATCTCATTGGTGTGGATCAGTTAACACAGATTTAGTTTTAAGATCCCTACTTTTAATGACAGTCAGTGTATCAATGATTGTGCACTAATGTAGCGGATTGTACAGCGTTACACGAAATTATTAAACACAATATGATTTTGTATGAATACAAAAAGTTTTTAAATGATTTTGAACAATAGACTAATCAAATAATGAATAAACAAAATACTCCTATATTATAATTACTATAGATTTAATAATTAAATTTATAAATAAATTTTTAAATAGTTTTGAACAATGAATTCATTATATTATTATAATGAAGAAATAAGATACTTGTATACTATTAATAGTATACAATTACATATTACATATTAATTATAATATTAGTACATTAATATATTATTATATTAATTAATATATTAATATCTGGTAATATCTATAAATAATATAATAATTAATTTATTAAATACATTAAAATTCTCTCTCTCTCTCTTTCACACTTTACTTACTAATAAATTAATATGTTTATATGCTAGTATCTACTAGTATTTATTTTGAGAGTAGTTTATTATATAGTGGTTATTAGTTATGAAAATTGATTACAGCAAATTGATTATGTATATCTTTATAAAAAAATTAGTTAATAAATTATAATTTTATGAGATTTTGTTTTGAATTGATCAGTATACTGTAATACTTCCTAAACTGTATAAGAATCGTGAAATGTTTGTGTTAGTATGAACGTTTACTTCTTGTTAAACGTAGGTTGGCAGATACCATGTTTTTTTGTATGAATATATGATCGGATTTAGGTAACATACTGAGAATTACAATTCAGTTCAAGAATGTCCAAGGATATGTTAGAAATGTCCAAGAGTTTTACAAAAAATAGAAATATTTGTTTACAACATGATTACATATATATATGTATATATATATATATATATTATATAATATATAAATAATATATATATATATATCATCAATATATATTATATAATATATAAATAATATATATATATCATCAATATATATTATATAATATATAAATAATATATATATATATATATATTATATAATATATAAATAATATATATATATATATCATCAATATATATTATATAATATATAAATAATATATATATATATATATAAATAATATATATATATATATATATATTATTTATCTCATAAACATTCTGTAACTTCATAAATTAAATGATTCATGTATCATACAGTTTAAAAGTTCTTGCATTTATTAAAAAGAGAAAGCTATTTTTTTCTTTTTTTTTTTTTTATAAAATTTGCAAAGATTTTTGATTACACATCGGATACTTAGTATCAAGTGTATTAACACTTCGTATATTCATAAATTTTTATAAATAAATTTAATTATATTTCATATTTTATAGATTTTTTTACAAATTAAAAATATTACATTTTTCATAGTTTTTATTTCTGTGAATTTTTGAATTTTTCAATGCGAATGGTTAATTACAAATTGTAATAAGATTAGAATTAATAGCTGCTTGATCGTTCGTGTAAATGTATGTCTGGACGGAAGATGAATTTTCTGAGTACTTTGATCGTCTGCAGGCTAGAATAAGTTCACGGGACATAAATTAAAGAAAATAGTCCTTTTATTGATTAATAAAATTTTCTTTTATTATAAATTATATGTAGAGAATGTTCGAATGTCCTTAGTGTCTATGATACGAAGCAAATAAGAGGTCATATGCCAAAGAGGACTCCACAAACTATGGTTCAAGAGGGTAACTATCAACGATAAGTTATTTTCGAAAGTTCTTAGCATCATAGGACCTTCCGAGAAGAGCTCGTTGTCTTATCATATTATATGTTTTATCACTTTGCCACGTTGTCATTTTCCTTGTCGATATTATTTATTAAAATTGAATATAACGTATCTTGTCATCTCATTAAAATTAAAATTTAAATATATTAGTGTCCTCTCTTGTTCGTAATATTTTTAATTCTGCTTCTTTCGATTGAATATTAAATATGAAATAAAATTGAATAAAAATATGAAAAATATATTTATATAATTGCATATATTTTATTATTATAATAAATTTAAAGATTTATGTTATATTTTTGTTAAATAAAGTAGATTGATAAAATTAATCTTTTTTTTTTTATTTTATTATTTACCTATTATAATATAGAGTTACAAGTTTAAAACTTAATTCATATCAGAAGTTAGGAAACATTAGAAATAGATAAAAATGAAAAGTGCATCTGCTAGCTATGATCTAGCGCATAAGCTTTCATTATTATTACACAACTAATATATTATTTTCTTTTTGTTTCATGTGAATATTGATGAACCATCATCAATATTATTTATATTAATTGTATTCAATTTTGTTTTGAAAAAATATCTTATTTTGTACTTAATTATAGATTTAAACTATAAACTCTTTGAAATCATTTATATTGTACTAATTATTAAGACCTACTTATTAGGGTATTTTATTATGAATTTACTTGCATAAGTGAACCTTAAACTTTTAATATTGAAAATAATTGTTATGTAATTACGTTTGATTACTTTGTTAATAGTCAAGATTAAAAAAAAGAGCTGTTTTTAATATTTAGTCATTATTTAAATTAATTAAATATATATCATTATAGTGATTCATATATAGTGATATATTTATCATTATAAATAATGATATTCATTAATCAAATTTTTTAATAACTGATATTTTGTTGCGTGCGTTTCACATTAATTTTCGTGAAGATTTGGTTTGTTTTTTATTTTCAATACCAATAAACCTTCAATAAAATTGTAACCTTTTACCTATCAAGACAATTTCATTTTTGGCACTTCTAGAATTGTTTATAACTATTTTTAAATTTATTAAATACAAATCTACAACTTATAATAATATATTGATTCGTTATTCGAAAAATACTTCAATATCATGGCATGGTAAAAGATATATTTGTAAGTACATAAAGAATTTATTTATTGCATTGGGCGTTAATTCTTATGGCCTGTTAGGTTGCGCATGATGCTTATTAAATTTTTATGCTTATCACTACTAAAACGGATTTATTAATTTGAATACTATTAAGGATATCTAAATACTATTGTATATTGAAATTGAAAGTGTAGTCGACTATTAGGCATCGCATAATAATTAAGTTAGTTTAAAAAGGATGGATTAATTCTAATATGCTTCGAACCATATTTGTTTATCGTTTATAATTAATAGATTTTCAAGTTTTTATTTATTAATGAAACTTTGTTGTAACAATATTTGGAAAAGTTTTAATAATAATATTAATACAATTATTATAAAATATAATTTGTATTTCGGGGATGTGCAAATTATATTAAAAAAATATATTATATTAAATAATTACATAAAGTTTTTTCTTTCTAAAGAGATAGTTTATCAAATTCATTCTTCTTTTCGAATCGAATAAGGCAAGATTGCGATTTATGTATCTTCGATTGATTTTTTGACTTAATGAATAGAAAATTCGATTATAAATGCGATTAATTACTATATTATTTTAATTTGTGAGTCTCCGTATGCAACAACTTTCATGTTGTGTCCAAAAAATTGCATAATCGAATTAAGGTCTGCATATTTACATATATTATAAAATTGTTTTTTAAATTCCATTAAATCTCTATTTAAATATATTTTATATTTAGTTTATTAATTATAAGCTAATTTAATTTATAAACAAAGAATTTAATTTACTTTATCTTTAAGAAATTAATTTATAATTACAATTTCATTTGATTTATCTCTTTGAGAAACATAAAGAATATTTTAACATCGATGTTTTTCTTAAATTAGAAATTATGTTTTACAAATTTTATTAGATTCCTTTTGAACACATCACTTTAAACCGAAAGGTTTGCGTGATTTCAATGCATACGTCAAACACGTAATAGACCGTCTTATTGTTACGGTTTAGGAAGTCTAATGTAACCGCTAGGTCTTAATGTGAAAGGACCTGCATTCGAAGATCGTATCGAGCAAGCATTGTGCGGCCCACATCACGGTCGTGCTTCTTATTAAGTTAGTACAATTGTGCGAACGAGCGTGTTCGTCTCTCGAGAATTGTTTGAAATTTTCGATCTTTCGAAATCTATGATAGTTATCTTGCGCAAGAAATTAGTGTCCCGAATGAGAAAGAAAAATGATTAGATTTTTAAAGGACAGGAAGCAGTATAATTATTTAAAGTTTTTATCTTAAATAATTTTAATTATTTCACTTTTCAAAGTTACAAAGAAGATAGTTATTGCAGACTATAACGAATACATACAGAGAAATTCAAGTTAAGCCTGTTACAAGTATTGCCCATCTTGAATTATGTATTTCCGATCTGCACTTTCTGTGCATAAATTTTCTGCACTACGCTCCGAACCGCTTCTCCAATGTTACATACGTTATTGCTATGATTTACAGTCCGTCTGGTGTTCCATATAATATAACGTAAAAACGTCACGAGGTAAAGGCGTACCTCACCTCTTTCTTTCCGAAACGTACATGCGTTCCGCTCTTGTAAAGCCCTCGTCTTTCGTATCTTACGACGCCTCGCAGAATATTCGTGTTCGTTTAAAATTTCACGTAGGTACAGGTTACATTATACGCGTCAAAAGATTCGTGCGCGAAGGTAGAAATAAAATTTCTGAAAGTTTACGACGTTTCTATATTTTTTACGCCGAAGACAAAGAACCTCAAAATCAAGAGGACGAGGGAAGGCTAGAAAATATTGAATAGGTAGAATTCGCAAATTGCAATTTAAAACTTTCATTCGACTTAACGATTTCAATATAGATATAGAATCAATCTTAATCATTAGTTATTCGTCAATAATTTGAATTTGAATTATAAATCGTAAAATAAACGGTCGATAAATACATGGAATTTGTAAAGAGATTCGTGCGATGGTTAAGGATAATCAAAAGGAAATTTCATTCGGTTGGATTCTCTACCGACTGACCCATATAAACAGGCATCGAAATGCGCTTGTCGACTTAATTACTCTACCCTTCGTGTTTTTCCACTTCGCGTGCTCAAGATCGGCCATAACCTAAATTGGATCAGGCTCATACGTACGGGATACCCCGTAAGCGTTGGTCGAAGCAAAACCGAGATAATGAGTTTCGATCTTTTTGCGAGACTTCCTCCTTCCACTCATCGGACGACCATGCTCGAAGTTTAAACCTACCAATTACGGTGACATCGTTTCTTGCTTTAAAATTGGCATGGGTTACTACTCCGGTGTTCTTAGGTCTGGTCTCTATGAGATAGCGAGTAAGAAGAAAAAGGACGTATTGTCTTCACAGAGAACTTTTTACAACTCACCATGCATATGTCCTTGAGTTAATCAAATCGTTCCTTCGTGCGTTCAAGACATACATTTACGATTTAAGTGCTTGCACGTTCTTTTTCTTTCTTTGTTTTTTTTTCTCTTCACAAAAGTTTAGCAAGCTTTTAATCAACTATATCACATCCGTTGTTTCTAAATTCCTGTATGCTTGTTTTTTTTTACCCCACAGAAAAGAAAAAAAGTCATGTAAGGCTAGATCGCGTTATCACCTTAGGCATTCCAATGATGGTACAAAAAATGATTATACTTACGACGAAGAAAATCTTTTTAGCTAGCACGATAGATCTTACTTAAGACAGCGACGTATCCGAGTGAAGACGAGACGTCGATGAGATTAGAAGAAAAAGACGAAGAAGAAGGGAAACTTCGTTTTACCTTGCGTCACGTTGAACGACACGAGAGAGAAAGGGGCAGACAAAGAGAGAGAGAGAGAGAGAGAGAGAGGGAAAGAGAAAAAGAGAGAACATGTCAGGTGGCAACGACACCTCACGATGGCTGCAGCTGCAGCCTCCGAAGCTGGACTTGGCTCAGAAGGGGGAAGATTTTGTACGAAGCGTGGGTTAACCTGTTTTTACTCAGGAGAAGTGAGAAAACAACAGAAACGACGACGACGACGACGATGACGACGATGACGACGGTGACGACAACGACAATGACGAAAACGACAACGACAGAGAGAAGGTTTCGTGAACCGGTTGTTGGGTACCCAGACCAACCGAAACCAACTTCTGGCGATCATTCTGATCATTGACGCGATAAATATAATTCCACGAAAGTACGTCGATCACGTGACGACGTACAAGTTCATGAGATTCAACAGTCTCACACGCGATTCAGGATAATCATTTCTTTTTAGTCTGAAATCATTTCGAACGTAATATAACGTAACATAAGGATCGAAAGAAAATAATGGTCATTAATTGCACGAAATTTTGTTCTCTTTGATATTCGATTCATAATCGTATCCATGATCGCAATTTGATAGTTTTATCTTTGTATTTTTACAAAAATCGCATACCTTAAAATCTTTAGTAGAAGTGTTACGCTATTAGTTTACATCGGACGATTCATTACACGTAATATAATACGAAGGAGACTCGGGGTAATAACTTTATTCGGATACACTATCGGGCTGCGTAATTGCACGGTAAATGTCCCGTTCTGTTCTTAAACCTTTTCCTCCCTTTTTCCTTATAGAGCTTATTTCCTTTGTCACTCTCTCTCTTTCTCTCTCTCTCTCTCTCTCTCTCTCTCTCTCTCTCTCTCTTTCTCCCTCCGTTTATATCAACCTTTTTCCCCTTCTCTATTTTTGTCTTTACGTTTCTCTCTACGTTTCGTGTCCATAAATATTGTCGTTTACGACGATCTGTGGCCAGCGAATCACCTTTGGTACACGGTCGTGCGTCGAGAACTTCGTGATCGTTAGTTTGAAATCATTCTAATTAGCAGCGCGAGTGAGAAAGAGAGAGAACAGAAGAAGAATGGAGGGGGTAAAAGAACTCGAGGTAAATGTTTCTGGTGATGAAGAAAGAAAGATAGAAAGGAAGAAAAAGCTAGAGAAAAGGAAAAAAAAATTAGAAAAAAAGTGCAAAGAAAGATAGAACTAGTAAGATGCGCACTTATTTAACTTTTCTTTTGGCACTCCGTTCTTTCTATACTATATAATTTGCAAGAGCTTACTATTAATTAGATTTTATTATAACCGTATCCGCGGTTTCCTCGCTTTTCTTATGGTTTACCGTCTAACCAACCCCTATCTTGAGTTTCAACGATAGAACTATTTCAGGCTCTTTAATGAGCACGACAACGACAGATCGTACGCTCATTCGAGATATATTATAGCCTAATAGCAATTTTCTCTTATTCTATTTTCGTCGTTCGTCGGTAAGGTCCGATTCGAAGAAGGAAGCGAATAAGTTCTCTAAAGATTACGATATAGACGAGATAGAGAAGAAGAGTTTGTAAGAACCATTCGGTGATAATCGTCAAACGATATTCGCCGTTAATGCAACTATAAAGGATGCATAGTGGAGCCGCGTTATCGCCTTTAAAGAAGCCTCTTAACGGCCACGCGTAACTATCGGTCCGACGTTTTATTGAAATCGCCGAAGGATCAATTTTTCTTACCCTTCGGCCTTGAGAACGTGACAAGGATGGCCCTAACGTGGCTCGATATCGTACCAAGTTTACCTATGTGTGTGTTTAGATATTTATACATATACGTTCTCACACACATATACGCACAAACGTATACATGCTCATACATACATAACACGATTGCTAGAGTATGCTATACCTACGTAGAACGTGCGCGACTTCGAAGGCACGATAGCCGTAATGCCCTAATGGCCTGCCTCCTCTCGGTCTCTCTATCTTTCTTTCTCTTCGTATTCGCGAGCACCTTCTCTCTTCTCATCGTTAAAGGGGGATAAACGAAGCATGTAAGAGATGCGCGTGAGATAAGAACGTGGCGCGAAGGACGTATCCTTTTCGCACCCCAATTCTTCTTCCCTCGAGTTCCTTTTTTATTTTTCTTCTTCTTCTGCCTCTTCTTCTTCTTTTACTTCTTCTTTCCTTGATCTTAGGAGATGGAAACAGCAGACGATTCGAAAAGAAGCAAAAAAAGAAGGAGAGTAGAGAAAGATAGAGAAGATGGTTTAAACTAAAGAGTTGCTAAGAGGAAGAGAAGAAGGAATAGTATGTGGAGGTGGAGGAATTAGGCAGCTTTTGCATCGTAATACGCATCTGGTAATCACTATGATCGCGATGGGCGTTACCGATCCTTAACTTTAATAGTCTGCGTTGCCCAAAAGAACTGACGTGTCTTCTCACTCTCTCTCTCTCTCTCTCTCTTCGTCTCTCTCTCTCTCTCTCTTTCTCTCTATCTTACATTCTTCTCTATAAGTTTTTCTTTGTTACTCTTTCTTCCTTCTTCTTGTAACGTTACTGAATGTCCCGAAGGGATATATACGACGAAGAGAAACAGAGAGGCGCGCAAAACTTTTATCGTTTTGCCAAGTCGTAATTTTTGCAGGTATGCAATTCATGTGCGCGTGGTTCTTTCTTGAAGAAGAATCGAGATAATAAGCGTCACGCACTTCTTATACCTGGCGTACGGTAAATTAGACGAGGAAGGACGAAAGGATTGTATAGAAATGAACTTAAAAGAATTTGACTATTTATTTATATATAATTTATTTTCCATCATTATCGTTATATTTATTACAACTTTCTTTTCTATTCTTTTTAGATAGCTCATCTATACTTTTTATTTCAATTTATATTATAATTTATAATTTATATTATTTATAATTTATATTATTATTATTATTATCTTCAACGCATAGATTACAAGATCACAAAAAAAAAAGATATCTTTGAAGTTTACAGGAAGTATCGGGATTTATTCTTTCGTTAGTTCATCGGTTAGTTTTGCAAAATCGATGCAGCAATAGTAATAGTAGCAGCAGCAGCACCAGGAGCAACAGCAACGGCAGTAGGATGCACCGTGCACGCGAGGAAATTTATGCTCCCGCGAGCTTTGCACGACTTAACGTTTAACGTGCACGTTACACGTACACGCGTTATGTACGCGAAAGCCGCGGGGTGAGAAGTGAGGGGAGGGTTAAGGGGTCGAAGATTACACGCTCGACCCGCGAACGGCATTGCGCGTTCAACGCGTACACTATACACAAACGTAAACGCATTCCTTCTTTATTTCTTAATATTTCTCTTTCAAGTTTTAAACTACGAATAGAATATTGATAATTATTCGAAAATTAACATTCTCATTTTACATATATCAGATATTGTGTTAATACGTTTTAGATATTTGTGTTAGTGTTAGATATGATAAAATCGTTACACATAGAAAATTTTTATAAATTATCGATTAGAATTGATCGATATAATCACGTGTGAAACTCGTTCAGGATCATAGGGTTTGGTTGAAGTCTTTCGTCGCTGTCGTTGTCGTTCGAAAGACACGTATACAGATAGAGGAGGAAAGATAGCTTGTCGGAAGTAGACACCGATGGTCGATAGCTCTTGGCTAGCCGACCAGCCTCAAAACGGCGTGGCACGTTGCGAGATCGTAAGATCTGCGGATCTGTCGAGCGAAGAAGAGAAGAAAGAGAGAGAGAGAGAGAGAGAGAAAGAAAGAGAGAGAAAGAGAGAGAAAGAAAGAGAGAGAGAGAGAGAAAGAAAGAGAGAGAGAGAGAGAGAGAAAGAAGAGAGCGAAAGAGAGAAAAGAGGAAACGAAATAGGGGAATAAATAAAGGAGGGAGAACGAGAGAAAGAGAGAGAGAGAGAGAGAGAGAGAGAAAGAAAGAGAGAGAGAGAGAGAAAGAGAGAGGATGGAATCCACGCGAGTTGCAAGCATGTCGGCACTAAGTTGTATTAATGTAGTCGATCAATCCTAATGGACGTGGTCGCATCAGCACCGCGAGTTGCATTTGCATGCGTGCGTTGAGCGTCCCATCCAGTCCCGTGTCCGGTACCGTCCCGCGGAGGCTGTAGTTATGGTTGGTAGTGGAATATAAATCGTGGGTCATCGCGATCTTCTCGTGTCAAAGCTCGCTAGATATCGTAAACTTCGAGCAGGAAGCGCAAGCGATTCGCTTCTTTCTCGAGCGTCCCTCAGATCCCTAAAGAACGTTAGCGTCCTTAAAACGTCTTCGAACTTCTGAGCGATGATCATTGCGATCCATGCGGATCTATCGTGATCCGTTCCAAGCGTATCTCGGGGACATCGGAATGGGGAAGGATAGGAGGAAGGACGAAAGAGAATCGTTCCTTGTAAACTTTCATCTTTACGATCCACCCATAGGTTATTATGCTTGGTCGCTTACTCGCTTGCTTACTTGTTCACTTGCTTGTTTGCTTGCTTGCTTGCGACGACTGAAAGGAAAGCAAACGTGATTGGTACACGATGATACATTCTTACGAACTTTTAGAACCGTAGGAGAGCTATCTTCTTCCGCGTATCGTTCCCAAAGAAATTCCCTTTCCAATTTCTTCCCTTATAGTTGCCATGTCATAATGACTCGACAGAAGATCCTGTACGAGACGCGGGGCGACAATGATAATCGACATCCTTTAAGGATACTGCTAACTCTTCACGGAGATTACATCCAAAGGCGTTACCAGGAAATGACGGTACCACCGGGGATTACTTCTAATCGTTATAAAAAAACAAAAAGATGAAATGTTAAATCGACAAATTCTATAAGGTTGTCGGAAGTTTCGCCGTTTGGCTTTTGCAATATCAAAAGGTTGATATCCTTCTTATCGTGAGACATTCCCTCAAAAAAGTTCCAAATTATCTCTAACGTCAACGATAATTTTTATCCCTTTTTATTAATTATCACGTCTACGATATCATTTCGCTTTCGTCCGTACTTACGAAAAACGTAATGTGCCTCGTTCACGTATCCATTTCTCTACTTCTTTTGGAGTGATAAAGAAGATTGTGTATGTTTCACGGAGCTAACGACGACGGCGACGACGAGAACGACGATGATGACGACGTCGACGGCGACGAAGAGGACGAGAAGGTAAGCACAGGGCGATATATAAATTACACGTCTGGTCCCGGGAGGCCGCTCGAGGAAGAAACTAACGGTACTCGCGGGTGTTCCTCTCTTCTTCTTCCTTTCTCTCTCTCTCTCTCTCTTTTTTTTCTTTCTTTCCGTGGTCACCGATCTTAGCTCGGCTGGACGCTCTGATCTTTCCTTTTCTGCTTCCTCTCTTGTTTCTGATGTGACAGTGAAAAGAAAAGATTTCCTTCTTTGCCGAGAGAAGAGCAAAGGAACGAAGAAGAGACGTCGCTCAATTCAAGGATATCGCGCAATCGTTCGTTGATTTACGTAAGTTCCGCTGACTTTCTGTTGTAAGATTTCTGTTGAAATTTAACGATCCATTAATTTGCTTTGTAATCGAATAATCAGCAAATATTTTTTTCACTTACGCACTAATTTTTTTCTTTTTCTTTTACTTTATCATACAACTAAGAATAGTTGCTTTAGCTTTGTTTATTTTTTCTTTCTTTCTTCTTCTTTTTTTTTGTTTTTTTTTTTTTTTTGTTTAAATTATCGATAAAATCTATAAGGAAAGAAGAGTTCGTAAAGTCTACAACGTCGTCTGCTAAGATCGCGCGATCGCGATTACAGAGGTTACAGAGGCTAGTTGGAAATTACTTCGTGGACTCGTGATTAACTACCGGTTTGATCAATTCGTAAGATTTTCTGCTATTTCTAAGTGGATGGATAATTCGTTGTTCTCGAAAATTAGTTCCCTTAAATTGCTATAAATTACTTGGAGTATTATCTTAAAACGATTAACGGCATCGATTGGACAATTGATTTTTCCTCTCTTTTTCTTTTTTCTTTTTTGTTTTCTTCAATACGAATTTTTTCTTAGTTTCGTACGGTCGTACTCAAGGCGATAAAGTCGAGCAGAACGATTTAAATAGACGCACTATCGATAGATTACCACTACTGTAAAGTGAAGGGAGAGAGAAGGAGAACGGTTCGTACTTGTAGTTTCTGTGCACCGATTCTGACCTTCGTTAATCAGAGGTCCCATGCTTCCTGGTGATAAATAACGTTGGCTGCCAAGTTCAAGCATGGAAGACGCGACGCTTATTTGTATACCAGAGCATAAGCCGTTCGTTATTTCATTCGCATAAGTGTATACATTCTCTCTTTATCTTTCCCGACTATTTCTCTCTTTCTACCTGCTTTTAAATCTTCCTCCTTTCAACGGACAATTTCAAGATGAACGCAACGTAAAATCAATAGAGATTTTGAAATGAAAATTAAGAAGAGAAAAGAGAAAAAAGAAGACAAAAGAAAAAGAAAAAGGAAAAAAGAAAAGAAAAGAGAGAGAAAAACGAAAGAACGAGTCTTGAAATGCGTGCGTGAGATCGACAACACCCACGTTACCGGAGCAGCTTTCACATTTCCCATAAGTCGCTACGCAATTCAGTCAGGTTCCACGCCTAGGATTCTTGTTTCTCTTATTCTTCGAAGTAGAGACTCCACTGACTTATCCCATCGACCTCCGAAGGATAAGGAGAGAGACGAGTCTCGTGCGAATTGCTGGACGATTCACGCAATTCAAAAGAATCGTACCTGAGAAGCCGGAAAATGTCGTTGCGTTATATGTGATCTCTCGACATTGGGAGACTATATTGTCTTCTTATGCATGTAAGTACTCTTTCTCTTTCTTTCTCTCTTTCTCTCTCTCTCTCTTTCTCTCTCTTTGTGTTCGTGCATATGTATATATATGTATATATTATATATATATATGTGAAAAAGTACATCTAAATGTGTTGAAACATTGAAATAATTCAGCATGTTATTAAATTAAAATAACACTTAAACTAACAATTTTCAGACATAACATTATAAATATGTTTTGTAGAGCGTGAAAAACTGTATCGATTAACGTATACGAAATTAGAATTATATTTAAAAAAAAGGTGCCAGTGCACCTTGTAACTGCACTGATACACAAAAATGTATGAAAGTTTCATAGAATTATGTATCGTTTAATACCATTCAATTTGTCGTATGACATTTTTCTCAATCTCCAATCCTTTCAAAGATGTATAGCTCGATTTATGGGAGATCTTGTATATATGATTATATGATTGTTGTATATATGATTATTACACTCGATCAATGATCATCTTATGTCGTTAGAAAAAACAATATTAACTTTTGCTATATAATCGTTTTTATTTTTACGGTTTATTTCGATAAAAAATTGATTAAGAATTTGACACAATATCTGTTATGTATCACTAAAACATATTTCGTTTTATTTACCATTCAAATTTAAACGCGATTATGATCGGTTGCATGTAAATAGAATTTTTTTACTAGAGATACTTCTATTTATAGTTCATTGATCTATTATAAATAAGAAAATAAAATCGATTATACCGTTCGAAAAAAAATCACACAAATTGTAAAGATAGTTTCTTTATGTTTCATTAATCTTTAATTTCTCAATGTATTTGAAAAAGTCCAATATTAAAATAAGTTACTGTCTATATACGTAATTCACCTGTACAAACTGATAAGAAAAAATATTTATCAGTGTACATTACTAAACAGTATAAAAGAGAAGTAATTGATCTTGAAAAGCAACATGAGGTAAAAGAACATCTAAGCAGTATCATGCTGTGGATCGTGACACTCTTTATTCATATTTTATTAGTCGTTGCCAAACCGACCGAAAATGATGTGGTGGATTGTAAGAATAATGTTCAATAATACATTTTATAATAATATCACTTTAGAGCTGAAAATTTTTCTCTCTTTTTGTTTTGTTTTTTCTATTTTTAGACAACACGACTGATGCAGAATTTTTGCGCAACAATTGCGTTCTATCCACGAAATATAAGTATGGCGATCTTAAAGAACCACAGCCATTGATTCTAACTCGAAATGGTACTGCATCGGTGATACTTTATCCAGACGTTAACGGTATATTAAAGATGCAAGCGGGTCAATCGATTTATTTGGCATGCCCGGGAAAACAAAAAGAAACATGAACTACACCCAAGAAGTGAAAGCTACCTGCATAGGGAATAAAATATTTCATGTTAACGGTGAAAATAAAAATTTTTCATCGTTGACGTGCTATCATTTGCCTGAGCACATCGCAAAGATTACAAAATCGTCGTGCTATGGCAGGAATACTCACTTCGAAATTGGTTTTAATCTGAGCACCGATTTTCTGCGCATGATAGAACTGTGTCACAATGAAAAAACTTACAATACATATTACACGAAATTCAGACTGACAAAATTGATTGGAGGACACCAGGCAGGTTATCCCAGGTAAACAGTCAATAACGATCTTATTTACAAATACAAACGAATATATATGGGTGACGGAAAACAGTACACGAATCTATTTGCGAACGGTCAAAGCGGGAATAATAAACAGGAAAGGAAGGTTTAGTTTTTAGTCTCAGTATGTCGGCATTTGCTTGTAGAATGATGAATATATTCGGAGAGGAAGGAACTTGGAAAAGTATGAAATTCGATTTAACCGGCTGTCACTGTCATTTCCCTTCGTAACCATATTGATAATGATCGTCGATAATCTTATTTTCTAGGCCGAAATGGAATGATGGAGATCATTACGGAGAGATAGATATTAACGAGCAATACAAATTCAGCGAGCAGCTTATCACACTTGAAAAACTTTTGAATTCGAGCAAATTGGCCAAATCTTATCTAATGAAGTCAATTCAGTTCCTGTCTCGCGGACATATGGTGGCAAAGGTCGACTTCATTTATGGTGCTTTACAATCGCTTACTTTTTGGACCATAAACACGGCTCCTCAGTGGATATCTTTCAATATTGGTAACTGGAGAAAACTTGAGGAATGCATCAGAAACTTTGCCACTAATCGTTCTTTGGATCTAGATGTTTACACGGGTGTACACGGTCAAATGACCTTGCCCAATGCTCGAGGCAAACAGAAAGATATATATCTCTACGTCAATGATAGGACTAAAGCCGTTCCTGTCCCCAAGTTTTTTTGGAAAATAATCTACGATCCACGAAGCAAGAAGGGTACCGCGTTTGTTGGTTTGAATAATCCCTTTATCAAGTCGAAAGATGATGGTGATAACTACATATGCTCGGATATCAGTTCCACGATCAAATGGCTTAAGTGGAATGCTGAAAATACCACAATGGGTATCTCTTATGCGTGTACCGTCGACGATCTACGTAAAGCCGTACCGACCATTCCTAAATTTAAAACGATAGGCGTTCTAACGTAAAAATCGATAGAAATGATTTTGAAAAAGATTTAAATACTTTGCAAAATAAAAAGTCAAAAAAAAATATATATTCTAGTTGGTACGTTCGATTAATTCTTTTGATTTTTGATACGTGCCGATTACGTCTTAAGTTAACATGGTTGACATATTAATTATAATTCTTTGACATTCTTATTAATAATGTAAATTTTAAAAAAAGCTATAAATGAATGTATATCCTATTATCATACGCGTCGTGTCTTATCGTGATAATTATTAGAACTAAATGAAAAAACGAATACCAAAAAGTTGATTCAGCTGATATTATAGCAGTTCGTGATGAAAAATTTTCTTAATTACTACAGTTTATACAAAGACATGCCACTGTACGATAAAATAATTATTACGGTGTACATATAGGTAAAGAATATTTATGTATATTTGTGTACATACATATGTGCGTACATACTCATATACCTATTATATTTTTAAACAATAAATGCATTCGGAATAATAGAAAAACAATTAATTCTACGTGATGTTTGCTCACGGAAAATGATAACACATCTACGTTAACACAACAAAAAAAAAAAACAAAGAAAAAAGAAAAAACCATCGTTCCAATTTTGTTCCTTTTATATCTAAAATAATTGTATCCTTTCTATCAACGTTAGGTCTATCATCAGTTTGCGTCGTTTCATGATTGGCAGCTTACAAAAGCGATCTTATAGAAACATAACTACGCGTCGTTCGCCATCTTTTACGATAAAGAGTTATTAACAACGAATCGATTGGCAAGTTTGTATAACGATACTGCGTTAATGCCTCCTTGAGCGAAATATGAGCTTCTCCTCTATACTCCACGAGTATACTGAATAAATGAGATGTTTCGTATTGACGTCAGAAGAAACCGATGTGTTACGTCGAAAGCTAAGAAAACTTCGCTTCAAACATTTCAACGGTAGATATATATACATACATACATACATACATACATACATACATATATATATATTTTTTTTTTATACATGTTATGTAGTATTCCTATTAAATACTTATGATCACACGCAAGTTTTGAAAACTATGATTGTCAGAAAAATCGAAACAATGAGAAGGAAGGAAAAGAGAACGATCGCGATAACGTATTCTCTCGTAAAAAATCTTGAATCCGATGGGGAAGATAACGTTAGTGCAATTAAGTTCAATGACAAATTTCACGAGGAAGTATTTAACCTGAATTTTGAAGAATGCGTATTTTGTATGACTCTTCGGAAGAATTATTAAGATGAGATAGATAGAGAAAGAAAGAAAGAGAGAAAGAGAGAGAGAGAGAGAGAGAGAGAGAGAGAGAGAGAGAGAGTAAGAGAGAAAGGAAGAAGGAGAGAAAAAAGGAAGAAGACATAGAGAGAAGAGAAAAAAAGTAGGGTGAACATGATTGAATTGGTGCATACTTAATCGTATCTCGTTTATACGTGTAGACATTGAGATTTTACTTTATCATTATTACGTTCCTTAAATTTTCCAGAATTCTATTTTTCTCGCTGTCTCCTTCCCTCCCTTTCTCTCTCTTTCTTTCTTTTTCAATAGAAATATCTCTCTCTCTCTCTCTCTCTCTCGATTTTGAGTTTATCACGGGAAAGAGTGAAGAAATTTCATTTCGATAATTTCGTTACCGATTACCTTTTCACCATCGTTCTATTTTCTCGCCTTTTTCGTTTCTATATTATCTATATATGTAACTATATATATATATATATATATATATATATATATATATATATATATATATATATAGTAGAAAAATATCAGATCTATATATATATATATCGTTACGAGGGCAAAGCTCGCCTTTACGCAGGTACATAACGTACACGTAAATCAAATCGAAGGGAAAAAGTAATGCCGCCGGGACAGATAATAGACGATTGGACTTTCCTACGCGTCGTAAAAAGCACGATAAACTCGGCATGCGAGTAATTGCAATAGCACCGAACGCACCTGCACCGATCGCATATTTTAACGTAACGGTAAGCAGAAAGAAAGTCTCCTTCCATTTTCTTTCCTTCTATTTCTTTCTCTCTTTCTCTTTCTCTTTTTTTCTTTTTCTTTATCGTTTTCGTCTCTCTTACTAACTCTCTTTCTCTTTCTCTCTTTTTTATCTGTCTCGTTTCCCTTACTCTCTTTCTCTCTCTCTCTCTCTCTTTCTCTCTCTCCCTCTCTTCTTCTTTTTCGTTTAGAGAACAATAAGGCAAACTATACCCGCGGTGAGACGGTCATAAACGTGCTTTCATTTTTGCCCGGGGTGTCTGGTAGTCGATATATGGCGAACCAATCATAATAAATCGTGTCCTTCGGTTCCTTGACCGCAGGTTTCACGAGGACACCGTGCAGTCGATGTCGAAGACGACAACGAAGACGACGTAGGTGATGCTGGTGCCGATGGAGCATTCCGAGCGTTAAAAATACAAAAGCTGCAGGGGCTGTACTAAACTCTTCTCTCTCTCTCTTTCTCTCTCTCTCTCTCTCTTGCTCTCTCTCTCTCTCTCTTTCTTTCTCTCTTTTTCTTCTTTTCTTCTCTGGCCGTGCTTGATCGTTACCGGTACTTCATCTTCATGGAAACGAACCATTATCGCTAATAGCTCGCTGGACGTGGATGGATACGTAAGTACAGATAGACGTATAGCGACCTCATGTTCGGTGCTAATTAAATCCCTATTTAAATTACAAATTCGTATATAAATCTTGCTCCACTTTAGCGAATATAACAAGTTCCCTGCTTCTTTACTCCGTCGACTTCAAACACGATTGCAACGTTTTCGTTGATCGCATCGAATAATGAAATCATGAATTTACGTACGTGATCACAAACGATCGATGGATATACATGGTTGATATTGGTAATGATATTGCTGAGAAAACATTGGCGTAACTTTATCGTTACGATAGTGTATATAAAATTTTCACAATAATTTTGAGAAATCTTTTATTATATTATTGATTTTTAATTGAAGTTTGTGTAAATATTTCTGGAGAATTATTATTGACAATCATAGAAACTTATGAAATTCGTCTTTATTAAATTTTTTGTCAGTTTGCAGCATCTCGTAATATTATATCGTTAATACAGAATAGATAATGAAATTTTTATATTTTTCAATAAAAAATTTCGAAAATTCACACCATTTTTCTTCTAATCATTCGTCTTCAATAGGTACGAGCTATTATCGATATTAGTGCAATAAATACAATCTCTTAGGCTATCAGAATTATACAACGGATACAACAGCTATCATAGTATTCTCTGTACGTTCTTATTTTTCTTCTTCTTCTTTTTCTTCTTCTTATTTTTTTTCTTAGTCAATACTTTATCTCTGATAATTTTTGTACGTTCTTGTATTAATTCCGTCATCCAATCTGGTATCGTTATACGGTACGTATTACTGATAAGACGAGTTCTCTTTCTGAAAGCTTTCGAACATTTTTTTATTTCATCGATTCACATAAATTATATCGATGCAACAACCTGATAAGTATTCAAGAGACAAATCGCTACCTACGATCTTAATGCTATAAGATGTCCATGTTTAAAAATTACTTTATTTCTGTCATTTATTTTTATTAACTACGCGAGTTGTCTCAGTAGAAAAGAAAAAAAGCGGAGAGAAACTTCAATAAAAAAAAAGAAAAAGAAAAAGAAAGAAGGAAAAAAAGGAGAAAAAGGAAAAAACAGAAAAAGAAAAAAACTTATGGCTAGTTTCACGGCGATCATGAGTTAGCTACTCGTTTTACTCGTATTCGTCGAAAGTGCGCCGTAACAACGTTTCAGGCATCGTTTGAAGAAGAAGAAAAAGAAGAAGAGGAGGAAGAGGAGGAGGAGGAGGAAGGTAGAACGGATTTTCTGCCGCGTGTACCGCGCGATTCCACGAGGAAGAAAGTAACAGTAGTGGCACTGTTTGCCGGGACCGCATAAATCTTAGGGACGCAAGCAAATTGTCTGGGAGGGAGATAGAATGGTAGGCAAGTAGAAGAAGAAGAAGAAGAAGAGAGAAAGAGGAGGAGGAGGAGAAGAAGGATAAGGAGAAGTAGAAGAAGAAGAAGAGAAAGAAGAAGGAGAAGGAGAAGAAGAAGAAGAAAATGAGGAAGAGAAGAAAGAGAAGAAAGGAAGAAGAAAAAGGAGAGAAAGAGAATGCTGCCGTGCTCGTGCGTGCGGGAATATAACAGCTAACAGGAAACGTTATACGTTCGGATCGCTCGTGTATATCCGTACGCTATATCAAGCTGCTCCTATGTTTGAAACGGAGCGGTCGCTTGTGTTCGTCGGATTTCTCGCAAGGATCCGAAGATCCTCCTCGTGTGTTCTGAGTGCACGCTGTACGACTCCTTGTCTAGTATTTCTTTTTTTTTTCTTTCCTTGTTGCTTCCTTTCTTCTATCCTTGCTTTTTACTCTTTTCACTTATATCCACTGAGAGAAAGAAAGAGAAAGAGAAAGAGAAAGAGAAAGAGAAAGAGAAAGAAGAAAGAGAAAGAAAAAGAGAAAGAGAAAGAGAATAAGAAAATGAGAATGAACGAGAGAAAGAGAGAGAGAGAGAGAGAGAGAGAGAGAGAGAGAAGAGAATTCTTTTTTTTGCACGAGACTACATATATGGACCGCGGTAATTGTCTCCGTAGAAGATGCGAGTATTAGTCGAGTGGAGGGTGTTGATTCTTTCGTGGTATGCGTACAGGTTTAAATGGGACATACGTCTATTTATGTGTCTGTGGGATACGTCTGTGTGTACATGTGTATATATTCTTCCAAGAGTCAAGTAAAGTGCACTTTACATCTCCCTCCTTTCGGGGATGTATCATCATTTTGCTTCTCTATTTATTCACGCGTTCTTTCCGCCGAAGGATTAGTCTATACATACTTTGCATTCGTTCATTAGATCTTCTCTTTCGATGTTGTAAATTGCTAATGAAAAAAATGATCATATTATATAGTATTAAATCCAAGTTCGATTCATAAGGGTTTAATAACGTAACAAGAAACGCTCTCTCATAGTCGATATAGAACTCGCGTTATATTACAACTCTATTCTTCTCTATTTTCTCTTTTTATTTTTTCTTCTCCTCTTCTTCTTTTTTTTTTTACATCGTTAACGCTTTAAGGCTATGAAGGTGCATGACGCGTAACCGGAATAAATCTATCCATTCGTTCGTCTATTATCCATCCATCTGAATAGAGAAATACGAAAGGAGAAAGGTTTCTTAGGATAAGAAGAAGAAAATCCGGCTGCCGCGAGAAAAGACGCGTTGATACGGATCGGAAGGTAGGCGCCCGCGGACACGGAAGGGTAGCCCTTTGGATCCTTTTGTGATAGGACAAGAGCGCGATTGAAATCGATTGTAACGTCATCATCAGTGCGCTCGTTCGCTAGCTAGCTGGCTGGCTGGCTGGCTGGCTGGCTGGCTGGTTGGTTGGTTGGTTGGTTGGTTGGTTGGCTCGCTTGCTTCTTCTTCTTCGTGCATCGTGTCTGCCGGCGCTGCCTCCTCACGGCTTGCTGCCGATCCGTATCTAATAAGGAAGAGCAAATGGATTGTGATCCGTATCTCGGAATTGCCTAGGCGAGGTAAAGATAATACGACGCGAAAGGGTTTCTTTAAATGGAGAACGTGAATCCTTCAACGACAAGCGGTCTTCTCCGAGGATATACTATTCCTCTTTTCATTGTCTATTTCGTCCATTCGAACGGATAATTAAAGGCTAACTACGTCGATCTCTATCGTGAAAACAGTTTGTTTTTTAACGAGCGATATCGGTTGGGAAACATCATTCGATGGTGGTGATCGTGGTTTGTGGCTCTTCTGATTGACCTTGAATTTACAGGATCAATTAAAAATAACGACGATTCGATTCTCTCTTATTTCGAGACTTTTCTCTTTCCTCTTTTTTCTTTTCTATTATTTTGTTTAATTTTTGTAATTTTTTCTTTTTTTTCTTTCTTTAAGATTGCAAGATTTGAGAATCCTTACATTGCGAATAAGATTTATATAGAGGAGGATAAAATTGAATAAAAGAATATTGATTTCGCGAATGAAGCAGTTTACGCTAGACTCGGATATCGTTTACCACGACAATTTAACCACGTTAATTAGATTTATAAGTGTAATCAAATACTTGAGATCATATTACGTGATCGTAGGAATTTACCAGACAAGTACTTAGAGAAATTCTCGTCGTCCTCGTGCGCGTCTCTTTTTTCATCGTCTTTCTACTCGACTCGACTTTACTCGAATCTCTTATATCCTGCGAATAAAGTCTCGTGTGAATACGATGCGGCAAATATTCAAGCTCGTAATTTCAGGATATCTTTTTCCACTCTATTATGGGATTCCTATGAACGGACTCTAAAGTCTAACTGGACTTCTATACTTGGAACTCGTGAGATGGGATCACGCGGTGAATCGATCATCTAGAATCCAGAGCCGTTGCCTTCGCGGAATCTATTCCATCTTCGTGAATTCCTCGTCTCTTGCAGTTTCTAGCAACATATATATCTATGTACTTGTACGTGTATGAATTTTGTGAAATCTCTGTTTGAATTTATTTAGGTTCACTTATGTCACCGATTAATAATATAAAAGTAAAAATGAATATTTAAAATCGAAAGACGAAAGATAACGAATGAATATGCATACTTTAAATAATTATATCGCCTTTCTCTCTCTCTCTCTCTTTCTCTCTCTCTCTCTCTCTCTCTCTCTCTCTCTCTCTCTCTCTCTCTCTCTCATTCTCGCTCTTACCACTTTTCATTTTTCGAATCGAATTATAAATTAGGGGAAAATTAGGTCAATTCGAATTATACATGCAGATCATTACTTCTTATCTCAATTATTATTCCGAATGTTAAATTTATTTACTAGTTACTAAATTTAAAATGGTAACACACATATACGAATAGACTCGTTTCCACGGCCCGATTACATTCTATTATACAAAAATATCATCGGTGACATTGTCCTTTTTTTTTTTTTTTTAGATTCTTTTTCCCCTTCTTATTACGTCGGACGCATAACGAAGGCGATGGAAACCAGGTAGGTTAGGAAACATGGCACGACCTTGAGTGTCCCTCTTTCGAAAGTAGAAGCGGTTTCGATCGCGATACGTTTTTATGAGACATACTCGTTTCCGTTTCCTTTTTCAAAGTTTTTAGGCTCACGCATGATTAGACGTACGATAACTTGATCAACTTGACGAAATAACGAATGTATTTACATAAAAGATATTTTATTTACTTTATTATCGGTAAGAGCATAATTTTTTGATGATATCGTTAAATTTTCAACGATCTTTTTCCTTTATCTTTACATTTTTATAATGTGAACGATAAAGGACAGTGAGAATTTTTATAATCCCACTTTTAAAAATCTATGAGCGTTTTTATATATTCAGAAATAGCCGAGATTAATAAAAGAATAAAACAATAGATATTTATCATGAAATAATAACAAAAGAAATAATATAATATATCGAATGTTGGTCTTTTCGAATGCGGAAATACTACAACTCTTCTTTGGCCAGAAACTATTAACTCACTCGCTTATTTTCTTTACTGTTTCTTCGTTGTTTTTTTCTGACATACACCCCTTTCTTATCCCACTCACATTCATACATACGCATTCGGCAATACTTATCACTCTTTGTCCTATCTCTTGTTTCGTTGCTTATTTCACTCATGCTGCATTTCCATCTCACTTTCTCTCTTCCAATCTCAGCTCCTTTTCTACTTTTCATAAACAATGTACCTTACAAAGGATAGACCATACTTTATTCAACTGTCGATAAATTTACTTATCTCATGCATGCATACAGATAGGACTAGCAAGCTCTGGAATCTTCTACCTATACGATATTATTTTTTTATTTTCTTTTTTATCTTAATTCACAAATTAAATTTACCGATTAATGCAGAAACATCGAGGAATGTAACTTGACCAGGTTTACGTTTGCATATATTTCTGAAAGGATCTGCAAACAAAATACTAGTTTGTAAAAAGGAAAAAACAAGGAAAATAAGGAGATCAAAGAAGAGGATGTTGCAAAGTTGGCGTGGCTCGTGTCTGATCGTTTTCTGTCTCCATATTCTTATATCCTAAGGTGCATTCTCGAGAGTATGTCATTGTCGCGGAACGTTATGAACGCGCGCTATCTTCTTGGCATGTAACGCGCCTGCGCCTTCGGGCGCCTTTATTTCTATTAAAATCATTATAAATCATGTTGCAATCGCATATACACACGCCATACCTAACTTCGTGTCACAGTCATCCAACATTATGATTTCGATACGTTGAGAGAGAATGAAAAAAAGAAAGAAGGAAGGAAGACAAATTTTAGTTTTTCATTTCTCTTCTTTCTAGTAAAATAGAAAAATAAAAAGTTTTCAAGATGTTCCAGGTAAATCCGACAAAAGAAAAGCGGGAACGCGTGTTATTTACTTGCTTACCGTTTCGTAATAAAAAATCTCACGAAGTTATGGCAACAATGGTTAAAACAATGGTGTCGCGTTCGATGGCAAAATCGTAGGGAAAGATGAATATCTGATATGAGAATTCGCGTCGTGTGAATGCGAACAATTCATGGCGAATGTAAGGAGCAACAAAGAGGACGATGTGCTATTCGTCGACGAAATGCGTATCCATGTGCATGTTCGTTGTTTTATTAACAGGTCACGATGGTGACAAAACACGTTGAGACTTGGTTAACTTGGATGAACCTTCGCGAAACGAAATCCTCAGGTCGTTTATTTTCTTAATTTTTAAGAATGAGTCTGTGTATACATTGAAATTCTAAGGATTTCTCTATGTGCGAAGGAGGAAACTCTGATGTGAGTGGAAAGCATAAGGTTATATAATTTATAGAAATATCTTATAATTATCTGTCCTACCATGTAAGTAGATACTATCTATGGGGAATGAGCTGGAGACCGAGCAAAGTCGAGAACGATGTATCCAAGAAGTTTCACTTTTGCAGGTTTCCTTTTCGTTGTTTCTTTAAGTAAAAAATGTTAATAAAAGTTTTCTTTCTTTGTAAATAAAACAACCCATTATTAAATATAATTGTTCGATTAAATAAGTAAATAAAAAGGATTAAATATAATAAAAAGTATCACGAAAAGCAAGCAAAATGCGTTGGTTAGATTGAAAAGATTTACGAGTAGATAAGTACTTGTTTACATAAATAAAAAGAGATTGATCAATGAAAAGTAACGAAAGACAAATTGAAATGTATTAACTTTATCGAATGTAATAAATATAAAATTTCGCGGTAAAAAAATCGTTTTCTAATCTATAATCTTGGATAATAATGGAAAAACATTGATATTATTAATACCTCGAGTGGGTATACATATTTTCTTATGTTTTCTAAGGAATAGTTCGGGAGTTTAAAGGTAACGTGGATCAGTATATTCGTAAATTTCGTCTTCG